>NW_009233974.1:43170-55300 GCF_000690835.1 Fulmarus glacialis | reverse complement strand
TTCAGCAGGGTAAGATTTTCACTCATCATGTTTTGAAACCCCTTGTTAAAACTATTGTGGAAATGAAGTAGCAAAAGTGTTTGTAGATGTGAGGTTTGCTGTCTTGTGGAGGCACCAGTTTGAGCTAAGTCTCCGTTCTCCAGCCAGGGGAAGCCTGTTTGCTTTATCTGAGCCCTCTTTTAGCTTTGTTTTTCATTAGAAACAGATCTGTGTTCAGTAGTACAGTATGTTTTCTATTCAGATTTTCATTCGTAACCACTTTCAGCTCAAGAAGCTCAGCAAGCTATAGGCACGGTTTACCTGATTTTATTAATGAAACGTAAGCACAGTGCTGATACCCAGATAAGACTTCTGCAGGATTTTTTTAGCTCTCCCAGGTGTATTTGTCTCAGAGCTGTACAGGAGGGAGGAGAAGAGAACCTTCCTTCGGTGGCAGCTGGGAGCGGTGCAGGGAAAGCGCAGTCCCTCGCTTTGGCTCTTTGCAGAGTCCCTTGGGAGAGGTGGGAACATCCGTTCAAAGTCGCATGAGTTAAAGGTGGCATTACCAGCCTCGGTCTTGCATTGCCAGTGTTTTCCCACTGGTATTCAATGTTAGGGAACAAGCGAGGTGATGGATCGCCCTCTCAGGTGTAGCAGGAGCCCTCAGAGACTAGCTGGTATTTGCAGCACATGCTCTCTTGACCCAGCAACATCAGCTTACAGGAGTGCATCGCTCAGGTCATGCTTGGCCTTTTCTCATGGCTAGGGCTTCAGAGGTACCATTACATTTTCATCAAACCACTCTGAGGAGGTGCCATTTGTACCTTAGCAAGTGTGAATTAACATATCCATGACAGGTCAGATTACTTGGGGACACATGCAAAGGGAAATGGGAGCTTGTTTTCAAATGCAAGTTCACTTTGGTTTTTGTTTTACCAGATATTCCAGGATTCAGAGGCTTCCCTAGGTTGTTTGTTTAGAGATGGTATTATCGATGGCTCAGGGCTTGCACCACTTGCCTGTTAACTTATATTTCAATTGTAGGGGACTTTGCCATTCCCCACACAGCCCGTGGATGATAGCAGCTGCTTTATCTGAGGCTGTGCCCTCTCCACTTTGTCTTTCCTCTTTTTAAGCTCTTGCTCAGTAAAAACTGAGTTTAAACTCTACAGTTTAAACATTACTTATGTTGCCAACAGAAGCTTCATTATTATTTATGAACTTATAACTCTATAACTTCACCTCACATAATAATTCAACATCTTAGATAGGTTTTCTAATGCTGGTTTTGTATAATTTATTGCAGTCTTGATATTATTTTACCATTAAAATATAATATTACTCCCTACTTTGATTATAATGATTTATATTTCTGTTTTTAAAGCTGCCTGTCTGAGTAAGACTTGGAAAGACATGAGCAGATGAACAAAATGTTTTATAACTCCTTATGATTATCAGTTTATCCCAAGGAAATTCAGTAGAGTTTCCTTTAAGGAGATTGTCCTGTTTATGATTTACAGGAGTCTGTTGATGTAGTTAATTTGTATTTCCCCAGTGTTCCAGAAGATGATATAGGAATCAGTACATGTCATTTCAACTCTTTTGAAGGAATTCATGACCGCTTCAAGCTCTTGTCTGCTATAGATTACTTCTTTGCCCATTTGGGAGATAATCAGCTACCTAGCTTCATGCCATGGTAATTTTCTCGCTGTAGGTAGCATATGTAACTGCTCTTGCCCTTCATCCCCAGGCCTGGCTCAGAATTTGGGCAAGGCTAGTAAGGATACATCCCACATACCCTACACGGTCTTACTATGGCCTTGCCAGGGAGCACTGCTTTAGCTAACGGCCTCCGAGTGTTTGCATTATAAAACCCGCTCACAGAGGTTGATGAGTTCATGTACCTACATTTTGCAGTTTCATACATGTCAAAAGCTGAGCAGTGGTCCAACCCTGGGCAATTGTTTTACCCAATCGTTTAGTCTGAGTCTTCAGACTGCTACCAACCTTCATCTGTGTCTTGTGTGATTGTATTTGGTATTATGTTCTTTCCTCTGTCTGCAGTTAAGATTTTATAGCAGCTGCCGGAAAGCTAGTGTTTTAGCATGAGCATTTTTTTACAACCTGTACAGCAGTGCATCCCTAGTCTATCAGGAAATGTGTGTTTATGGTCAGAAAAGTGCATCCACCATTCCTAGCTCTTTTTGACATGAGTAGCTGTGCTAAAACATTTCGGGAGGATCTTCTCATCTGCTATGTCAATGGAGCTGCTTCTCTTTCTGTCAAGGTTCTGGCAATGATACAATAAATATCCAGGCCCAGATGGGACAGAAAGCTGTGGATGGAAGATGCCTGTGAAATCACCAGACCCATCTCTTTGTCTGAGCACAGGTCATGTTAGTGTTGTGTCCAGAGGAGTTACTGCTCCTCATCAGGAGGACACGGTCCAGTGTTTCCTCTGGAAGCAAACAGAGAAAATGATGTCCTGCATAAAAAGAACTGCTCCGATATTAAGTCAGGCCATTTCAACATTTCTTTGTGTTTTTCTTTCAGTATAAAAGGAAATGGCCACAGAAATCAAATGAAACAGAATGAACTTGCAAGACTTAGTGTACAGGGCTCTGATAAGATCTGGTTAGAGTTAAGTATTCAGTTAATTAATAACCTGTCCAGCTTCTTAATCACACAAATAACAGGAGTTCTCTCTGCTAGACATGGAAGGCAAATTAAATTTTCACCGTGTGCCTCTCTGTGGTCCAAGTCCTCCACAATTTGTAATGCACGTTTCTTTTCCAAATTATATGGTGTTTTTTGAAAACAAGCCCAATCACTGTTTGCAATCTAGGGCACCTGGAAGCCTTCCTACTGGAGTTTCTGCTCTGTAGGTTTTGCCAGAGTGCATGAAAATGTCCTGCTAGTGACCCAGCTGACTTCTGACCCGTAACGCGATGAACACCTCCTGCCATTTGCCCTATTTAGCGATGGGAGGGAAGGCAAGGCACTTTCCTCCACTATGGCAAAATTACACTCATCAGAACTTGAGGACAAGCGAATGTAATGCAGAAGTCTGAGATAGACACTCGTCATCATCTCAACTGCTGTTGAGATTAAGATGCTTCTTCAAACCCAGAGACAGAGGATATGAATGTAAATGAGGATTTATTATCTGAGACGTCTTCTAAAAATAAGAATTGTATAATAACAATAAATTACAAGCAGCAGCCTCTTCTAAAAGTACCCATCTCATTTTAGAAAAGCGCTAACTTGCTTTGCATGTGCCCTTTTAAGTAACTGGGGAAAAAACTACCCATTAAAATAGTTTATTGTAAAGGATATAATAGGATCCATACTATGAAAAGCAAATAACATAAGCTGTGTACAAAAGGGGAGGAATGTCCTTTTATATTTTTCTGAATTTCTGTAAACACAGGGATTCCCTCCCCTATGCATTAAAAAAAAGTGGTGTGTGGAACAGATGTGATTAACTAGTCTATAACAAATGAAACCAGGTAACAACTATACAGCCTTACGCTTGTCTGCTAGACTTGACAGTTTGTACTTAGCAGTGATTCAACTGACACCACCAAGTAAGCTTAAAAACTAGGCTGTCACACTACGTAGGGAGAAGTTTTATTCATTAAAGTTCTGTATAGAAGGAACATTTGTAACCAGTCTGCCCTATTCAACATATTTGACTGGCAGTATTTGGCTTGTGTTCACAGCAATAAAAACCCTTTTTATTTCAGTGCATCATATTTTATTAACACTCTGTATAAAATATTTCCAGTATTTATCCTAAAATACCATGATTCAATATATACTGTGCTAGAATACATTTTGTTACAGAAATATCCGATTAGAGACACATTCTGTTTGGAATCTGTATCTCATTTATCTTTTTTAAATTTTTTTTTTTCTTTTTTTCTTTTTTCTTTTTTTCCTATTCAGGCAATAAAAGGAGAAAATTGCATCTTATCACACTGGTATAACAACATTTTATCTTAGAAATGGCCTGATCATATTCCAACAACACACTTTTGCAGGGAGATTTTATGATTTCAAATTCTGTCTCCAGGTGAAAGTAGTGAAAAGACTGATTTAGTGAGGTTGTTAATTTAAAATGGCTGCTTAAAGTGTCATTTAAGAGCAGCTAGGAATCTAAGGTGTGTTTAAGTTTTGTTTCTTTCCCACCATTCAGCTGCTTTTAGGCCAAAATAGACGTTGCTGTGAGCAGGGAATGAATTATTTTTTAATATTGATCCTGCAGTAACAATTAGTACATCCCAGACCATTATATTGTATAGACATATGCACAACCCAAGTCGTGCCTAGCAACTATATAGTACTGAAAAAGTCTTGCTGTTTATTTAAAGTATGACTCTTCTCTAAGGTCGCTGTTGGAAGTAGACCACATTGTCCTCGTAGAGTAGTAAGGATGGCTCCTGATTTCACTGAGCTGATGATATTATTAATGGCCTGTATCCCATTTTACCTTTTCTTGTTATATATGAGCATCAATTTCATTAATTTCAAACTGCCCTGTTGGAGAAAGACCTCAGGTCATTTGTTTAACTGCATGAATTCTCCTCCCAGGGGAAAAATGGGATCCAGCAATGAATCGCGTGCCTGCCCGGTGTGAGAAATCACACCCAGTCATCAGCCATCCCTCCTCATTTCTTTTGCACAAAGTGTCTCCTTCAAAACCAGACATAAGGAAAGAAGTGGCGTCCAAGAAGGACAAGTGGATTTTCCTTCTAATTCGGTCTCTTTCTCCTGGTTCTCAGCAATACCTGGAGTCACAACGGCAGTGTCCTGCACAAAGTAGCAATCAGATGGTTAGTACCCCAAACCATACCTTGATTTTGGGTAGTATGGTCTGTTGAGGAGCATTATTAGGCATTAGGGGGTATTAATGTTGTTCAGCTTCAGGTATTTATTTAGATGCCTATTTGTCCCAACAATCCATATGTAACTCACACTTGAGATCCTGTGGTTCATGGTCCTTCCCTGATGGCCAAACCATGTAGAAGTTCATGAGTCTGTGCAACATTTGCTTCAGCATAGCTAGATCTTTTTGAGCAACATACACTTATGATTTGTAATAAAAAAGCATCAACCTTGTTTCCATCATAGCAACATCGATTGTGTAAGTACATAGTCTTAGAAAACTTCCTACTTCTTTCTCCTCCACCACCATCCATTTCTGATTCACCTTTGGAGCTCAGTTCAGTAAGATTTTGACTGCAAATTAATGACACTGGAACTGTTAGGACAGACACTTCCTTAAAAATTAATGTGAGCTACAGGTATGGCACTTACTTACAGTTGTTCCAACACAAAGGCAGGTTCTCCTGCGTGCACGAGTGCTTGCTGGAATATACAAAGTGCAGTTTGTGCATGAACGAAACCAGTGTTAAAGTTGGTGAAGAGCTATGCTAACCAACCTTGGGAGAGTTCATCCAATTTTACTGCATAATAATCCTTTTTAAGCCATGATCATACAAAGGTATATAACGTTATAGCCTTCATTTTTAAATTTAATAGAAAAAGTGCAACTGGAAGAGTTTTTTTCATCACTTAAAAAGCAAATGTAAAGACTCTCAGCAAAAAGCGATGTTTTTGCCTTCAGAATGCTGTTGGTTTTTTTTTTTAAAGTTACATCCTAAGCCTAGTTTTACTGGTTAGATACAGTTTCAGAAAATTAGAAGTGGAAACTTGAAAACCTTTTCATTTCTCAATTTATGCAGAAAAGATGCTTTTCAGACAGATAACTTTTCTCTTAACATCTCTAATAGCAGACAGCAGAGTAGCTTATTCCTGTGAACACAAAGAATTAAATCTTGTAAATGTATTTATCCAAATATGTAATTACCTTATTTTCCATTTTTCCTCCCAAATTTCATAGATGCAGATATTTTGAGATTAATGTAAAGTGCTACGTAGCAAGAAATATGGAGCTGGGTGTAGAATGTCTTCTTAAGGAATCTTCTCCTTGAAGGAGTATATAGTCAGTAATAAATCAACATGCTGCAGGGTTACTTGAAGCAGCTGCATCTCCATCCCAGAATATAGAACCTTTTATTTAAATGAAATAGCTGATTTAAAGGAAGAATGTAAAACTTGAAATGACACTTAAGTCATGCCATCCCCAGGGGAAATTTAGATGTACCTGGACGCATTAAGAGTTCTAGCACTGATTTTTTACCCCCTCAAAGCCATTGCAATTTCAGATACACTCTTGGAAGTCCCAAATGAAGTGTCACTTCCCATCAGCATATTTGTCTTGAGAGATGGTAAAAGTCTGTCCTCACTGTTGTCAATAACAAATTTCCTGTCAGCTCCAGTATGGCCAATGTTCCCTTGTGGCTGCTCCCGTAAGAACCTTAAGTCTTAACAATTTAATCATTTCCATAAAGATTGTAGCAAAATTGCAAGGGCAGGAATGTGGCAGTCCTGAAGAAGTCCATGGAATTCTTAGGAGCAGAGGAAATTTAAATGCCTGTGTATTACATTGCACATAAGGGATCACAAGATCAGTCCTCAGGTTTAAAGATATCACTCAGTAAATGTGATATCACTACGTACCTTCCACTGAAGACTGTCCTCCACGTTACACTGGTTAATAGAAGCAGCCAAGTGTTATCTACTGCTGCTTATTTTTCTTCTGCCTTTATCAAACGGCAAATGGGATTTCAAATACCAGCCCTAGGTAGCTCATAGGTGATCTTTGAAGCAGGAATAAAAATCTTAAACTACAGGAAGGCGTGAAGATTCTTCCAAAATAGGTCTCCTGCTTGTCTCCAAAATAGTGATTGCTGTTATGAAAACTGCTGGTGGCTTATTGTTGTGTCCCAGTGCTGCAAACCTTCAGGAAATTTGTGGGTGTTTCATAAACGTAAGTGACTTCAGAAGAACAGCCCATATTTGCATAAATGTTCATAAAAGATGTTGAGAGTTTTTAAATGTTTATATTTGCCATAAACTGATGTTACGTTAAAAGAGATTCTGATTGGTGCAGTGAACCTAAAATATCTTCCTGCCTTTCCATGGTTAATAAATCGTTTCAGCCAATTCAGCTAACATTTGCTTGGTCAATGGACACATGCACCCAAACAAGAAAGCAGACTCATCAGCAGAGTGAAAACAAGCTAACCTCTGCCGAGAGCCTTCTGAACGGCCGTGCCAGTACAGGCAGGCAGAGCCAACCTCTCCATCCCTCCTCCTTGATGTGTATGGCTGCCTTTTGCAACATGCATTCAAATGCCACTTCAGGGTACAGCTGGGAGTGACATTCAGGGTATAATCCCTCCATAGGTCAGACTCAAGAGTTACGGATCAATTCTTGTTATTGTACACCCTCCATTCATCTCCCAGGTCTCCCGACTCTTGCTTGGCCTAAAAGAATGAAGGTGATAGAGAAGCAGGAAACTAGAAATGTGGGGATTTTTTAAAGAAAATAAAAATCCAACCTTGAGTTCTCCCATCATGCACCAGTTTCAGCCTGTGGTACTTTTGTCTTTCTATATTCACTGAAAACTGACAGCAACTACAGAAGCAAACGGCATGATCATTTCCATAGGTGCTATAGTCCTTTTTCACAGCCAGCAGAGATTATAAAAAACCCTAACACACAGAGTCCCACCAGAATTAATCCCTGCAGGAAGAAAGGGTTTTCAGAAATCTCTGTCACATCAATTTTGCACTAAGGCAAACAGAAGTAGACAAGTAAGGAATTTTTAAATAAAGTTTTATTTGTTTCACCCTGATGGAGTCAGTGTACAACACTGGGAAGAAAATGTGCCCAGACTTGCAATATCCTATGAAGTTTAAATCAAATGATGCTAAAATTGGGTTGCCTCTCAGGTGCCTCACTTGTGCTGTCTAGCTTTGGCTTTGATTGTAAGGAGTATCAATCAAATTCTCTCTAAATTGACCCTGATTTTCTGTTCTACTGAATGCAAAATATAGAGAAAGTCTCCTGGTAAAAGCTCTTCTAATCAGATATCCTCCAAGGTTTTGCAGTTCTACAAGGAATGGGATGTGTAATAGAAAGACCTGCAGGGGAAGGAAAGAAGGAGGAAAGTGAAGTCTCTGAGTTCCTGGAGTCCCAGCTGCTCCACTGGGATTCTCAGATGAGATAAGAATTTATTTCTAGTGTATGTATAACTACCTGCTGAAAACCTGGGAAAAGATTATCTTCCTATGTGAAGGTCTCTCTTAAACTAGTGGGTAGGAATCGGAGAGCCCAGGCAAAATACTCTGGCACAGATGTTACTGGTCTGATGCAGTTTTCCTCCATTGGCTGCCTGCTAACACCTCTGCCTCAGACCACAATGTTTTTCCTGGGCACCTTCAGCTGCCACAGCTTGGACCAGCTTTAGTTGTGGAGTCTCCATCCATGGAGATGTTCAAAACCCGACTGGACACGGTCCTGGGCAGCCTGCTCTGGCTGCCCCTGCTTGAGCAGGGGGATTGGACTAGACGCTCTCCAGAGGTCCCTGCCAACCTCAACCATTCTGTAATGAATCCTGCAACCACAAAGCTGATTTTCAAGCCAAGACCAAGAAGTGAGAGACTCAGTGTTAATTTTATGGTGAAAGAGGAAATAGTAAAAGCAGTGGTTTTGTTTTGAGTGTTACAAGGATATCATTTTGATATAAATGCAGGGTCCAGCATCATACTGCTGCTCTCCACAACAGCTACGTGTTCACTGCAACCATTCTTTAGAACATAATCTCATTTAGCGCACACCACACCTCGGTGTTTAGCAGCCATCTGAAAAGCCTAAATTGTGTGAGAACAATTCATTATCAAATTAGACTTTCTGTGAAACCAGCTACATTATGGGCTGTTTAATCCTCAAATTATTCAGCTCAAAATGTGCTTTGCAGTCATGGGAGGCTGTCTTAATTTTTAAGGATTCCCTCAGCATATCTGTTCTGGTTTACTAGGCTGCTTGATTTATTTTTTTTTCCAAACTAAACTAAAAGTCTGTGATACACAACTTTAGCAAGGTTTACTCCACTGAAGATATGAAATAGATTCAAGACAACAAGACACACTGGCAGCATTCTTATACGCTGTCATTTAAGTATTGGCAGGAGTGAGGAACATGCTCTTCCATCACATCCGATTGCCAGTTCTGGGCCCGATTCTTGCAGTGTTCACTCACAGAGGGGGCCCTTCTTGCAGATAATCCTAGTCAGGATCATGGTGCATCTTGGCTTTTGCTGGCTGTCACTCAATACCCTCCTGAGACATCTGTCTGAGGGTGAGTCTCTGACACTAAGCCAACTTCAGTTCTGCTTTTCCTTCTCAGGCTTGCTAGTATTGCATCAGTTAGACTGAGCTGAATTTTGCTTTCAATAAAATGAGTTGCTATTTTTCTTATTTCTGCAAATTGGATATTCACAAATCAGAGGCAACCGAAAAAATCCAAGTCTTAAATAACCACAGGTTCCGAATATTGTAAATTGGTACCACCTAGAGAGTATGTTTGGATAAAAGGAGTGTTGTCGTCTAGTGGTTAGGGGACAAAACATGTGAGATAATAGGAACTAAGGAAGGCAGTTTTTAGATGATGCTAACTGGCATATGTTGGCTCAGACCATCTGAAAAATCTGGCCCAAAATGGCGGTAAACATCGCAGGTTCCCAGAAAATAAGGAAGGTCTGCTCACCTTTTTGTCAGAGCCCTAAACTGTTCAATAGCTGTGTATATCAGAGAGGATAACACTTGTTTGAAGGTGTTCAAATTACTAGGTTGGTTTTGGTTTAATTCTTTCATATGTAATTCAATTCTTAGAAGAGAGGAAGTGTGAACACTTTTCTTTCTCTTCACATTATGGAGTATTCTGGATCACAATACACCATTAATTTTAGGCAGAACTCATGTGGGACCCGTGTTCAAAGCTTAGGAGCACAACCTGGACACTTGGAGTAATCTTGTGACAAGCTGGTAAACATACACTATGTTATTATTGTTCCAGTACAGATAAGGTGCTGGTTCTTCCTTCAATAATACTAGAGAAACAAGGTATGGCCTGTTACTCGGATCAGTAGTTTCAAAGGATTATATGCCATTAAGTAGAAAAATCTTTTCATTATTTTGAAATGACTGGCATTAAGTACAAGTTACGCTGGTGTATTGCTGATTATTCAGATTAATTATAAAAATGCATGAGTACTTAATTAACTACAGACAGTTCAATCCAGTATTTTTGGAAGTTACGTGCCCATTGAATGGGCATGGGAATGCTTCCACTCTGTTTCATAGGCTTTCTCATATTTCTGAAAGATAGTTATGTATATATTGCCCAGCCATTAATAGAACTTGAAATTCACACCTTCAATCAGACCTGCACTCTCGTGCCAGAATAGCTCTTGACTGAAGAGAAATGGCTTAAATTAGTCACACAATCAGAATTTAATGCAATAAAGCATTTATAATAAGAAAATGAAAAAATCAGACTGGAAAAGGAATGACATCCAACACTTTGATTCATTGGTAAGGAGATGAGGTAAAATAAACATAACAAATCATAAATCACAGGGCTGTCTTTCAAGAAGATGATCAGCGTGAAGAATTATGGGAAAAAACATTCTCAGCCTGTATTGATCAGCCATATAAACACCAAGGTTCCTTTAGGATCTTTACATCTCCCTGACAAACCAATCTCTTTATAGTCAGGTTCCTGACATAAAAGTCCTAGCATACAAAGGTGAGTGTTAAGATCACCACATGCACACCAGCAAGTGCATTTTCTGCCCCCTGCATCACTCCTGTACAGTCAAAGAAAACTCACCCAGCTGTAGAAGCAGATGGAAATGTGCACATGGACAGCGAGGACAAGCAAACTGTCTCTTGCTCAAGTGATTTGGTTTCTTCTTGCAAATACAAAATGTCTGAAGAGAGATTACACTGAAATTTCCGCTTATAAAAAAATACAAAAAAGAAACAAATCCACCACTGACGATCCTTGGAACAGCTGGTAGTTTCTACCAGTTAGTCCCAAGTGACCAGCAGTCGCAATTTGTGACTAGTCTTGTCTTCAGACATCTCAGGGCAACCAAAATGCGACAGGATGACAGATAGTCCTTTCAATAGATACTGACAAACAAATTAGTGCAAAGATGCTTTTCATAGCGTACCAGATGTGTTGAGTTCTATCACATGGAACAAGGAATGAAAAACTGTCTACGTCCCATCTGTGCTTTTTCAGTAATCACTGATGCACTTGTTGTGGAGTATAAGGTACAGTAAACATTTGGACTGGGTTTTACGTGTGAAATAAATGGAAAACCCCAGGTCTTGGCCTCATCATCGGTGTCTAAATCTTTTATATTAGCAAGAATACCTTAAATGCCTGGGAGAGAGATGTTCAGGAGTTAGGGTATTGTCCTGGTGATTAATTGAAAAATTATGCAAATACCAGAAGAAAGGTTTATGCAAATTAGAATAGACTGCAAAAATGCACTTTGCTTCTGATCGCATGCAGGGCTTCCAGCCTGTCATAAAAAAGCAATAGGTTAAAGAATTGCTGTTTGGATTTACATCATTTCCTCTCTTGGGGCTTATCTGTCCTCAGACTGTTAACCCAGATTTAATTCAAAGAGGCTACAATTGCAGCTGCAAGAACAGCGTTAATATGGAAACAATGAAAAGTGAGTGCTCTCAGCGGGTGATTGAAAGTCCCAGGGCACTGCAGCACATGCATTTCTAGCCCACTGTAAATGAAACCAATATCTCTCAGGAAAAAGGCCCTTTGTGAGGGTTGTCCTTCCATTCAGAACAAAAAGCCGCTGGGCCGGAGCAGGAGGTGGGGGGTGGGGGGGAAGAGGTGCAATAACATATGCCAAATATCCATAATGAGAGAGTGCAAATAAAAGGAGCAGGAGACCTGCTCCAGACCTTCTGCGTAGGGCTTTACCCGCTTTTAGCTCTTTTTCTCAGGAAAAAGGCCCTTTGTGAGGGTTGTCCTTCCATTCAGAACAAAAAGCCGCTGGGCCGGAGCAGGAGGTGGGGGGTGGGGGGGAAGAGGTGCAATAACATATGCCAAATATCCATAATGAGAGAGTGCAAATAAAAGGAGCAGGAGACCTGCTCCAGACCTTCTGCGTAGGGCTTTACCCGCTTTTAGCTCTTTTACCTT
>NW_009233974.1:29090-43144 GCF_000690835.1 Fulmarus glacialis | reverse complement strand
CCCTACAGTTTTCTCCCAGAAAATAATTTCCTAAGAGTTTACAACTAGGGGACCCGCTTTTGGCTCCCAATGTCATCATCCTCTGTGCCCTGACCAGCCCTGGTCCCTCTCCACACCAGCGCTGAACCTCACATGGGGATGTGAGAGGACGTAGCCACCCCAGCCCACATCCCATCCCAGATGAGCCCCTGGCTGCAGGATCTCCTCTCAGCACTGAGGGTTGCATTGCAGCAATCATTTGTCCTGCCTCTCCTCTGCCCGTGCCCAGGGTACCCGAGGAGGCCGTTGTGCCGAGGAGACATGCAACCAAGTCTTGTGGCTCATTGGCACCCTCTTCGCAGTAAGTCCAGGACACCAGAGGACCTCTTTTCTCACTGGCTACATTGCCTGTGGCTGCTGATACATGATCACCCTTTTCTCTGCAGCCACCGTCAGCCCTGCAGACATTCAAGCTTTCGCCTCTCTCCCACCATGAGACTCGGTCTCCCTTTCTTGTCACTGCCCTCTCTTCCTCCCTCTGCTCTATTGCACAAGCCCCTTATTATTGCATGAGAAATAATCTGTTTCTCTGAAATTTTTTTCCCTTTTGGTTTGTTAGACAATTATTAATCCACCTCCTTTTCATAAAATAGCCACAACCATAATAATAAAGTCAAAATATGATTTCCCTATAATATAGTATAATCTCTCCCTTTTCTTTATTCCTTGCAGATGGCAAACCTCTTAGCATAAACAGCATGTTAGCGCACTGATTCCAGATGCATAAAATATGTACAAATCTTCACTTTTTCTCTCTCTCCCTGAATGAGTGTGCGTGTATATATATTATTCTTGCCATTTAATTTTCCCTGCTTTTCATTTTGATTTCTCTTTTAGGACGACACAGACTTGTCATAATCCATCTGGGATTTTATTCTTCATCATACAAAAATGTTGCTTGAAGGCCAGTTTTTACTTGGCATTAAGAGACTGAAGATCAGCCTAAATCACAATTTTGTAAACCTCTTACAACAAAATCCCTTCAGTTGTAAATGTGTTGGCTCAATAATTAGATAAATATACCAGACCACTTGTTACCAGACTAGCACAGGAACTGATTACATTATTTCCTGTGACTGCGTGTGATGCGCCAATTCACCACCAAATAAGAGGCTCTAGTATCTGTCTATCTTCTTCTGACGTCGTCGTAAGTAACCCTAGTTCTAAAAAGGGGTTACAACAGAGGTTCTATTAGAAGTAAAAGGCATTTAAACACAGAAATATAGGAATATTTCTGTGGACTAAAGGATAAACTGGATGTATTTTGCATTGGTAGGTGAGGGGGTTTAAAATTCTCATTTGATCATTTACAGGAAGCTTCTGACCTGATTGTGAAATGTTTTCTCTTGTGCTTAAATTTCATGCCACAGATTATTAAAAATTGACGTTGCAGTATTTATTTTACTTATCTACCCCAGCCAGGCTGTGCTTAACCATAGATTTTGTGAATTATTAAATTTTAAAAGCAATTTGTGTTGGATTTTATACTCCAGTTCTGTCTGTGGGGATGTGCACCTCCAGTCCTATCCCTGAAGCTGAAGCACTTTGATTCATCTTTAATCTGAACAGTTTTAAAAGTGCATATTCCAAGATGTAAGACATGATGACAGTCTCCAGTGTAATGCCTAACTAACTGCTTGTTAGTTTTAACATTTAACATATGATGAAAAATAACTGGTTTCAATAGGTTATCTGAGCCATAACAATGCTCAACATAATTCATTCAGTCAGATAACAGGAACTATTTTCAACATAATGAGAAGCTAATAAAGGTCACTGTGCCTACAAACACATATACATCACTATTAATTTAACAGTACCGATGCTGAAAGCATGGATTTCATGTACAAATCTCTTTAACTGAAACCGCTTGATGTTAGAATAAGGAAGGCAACTGAATAAACCTTCAGTATTTAAATTAAAGCTAGGCCCAAGTTACAAAACTTAAATCTAAATCAAGAATCAGACTGGTACTAGAATCAGACTAGATTTTTACTAAGAAGCCTGAATTACCCAATTAAACGTGTAAAAGATACAGCTTAAAATAAGACCTGCATTTTCTTAAAGTTTGAAGTTGAGATCCATTTTCCCTGTTAAAATTAAGGGCAAAGCTGAAATTTTGGTGCCTCCTTTTTGGTTTATGCAAATAGATTTCCAGAAAAGTATCAACACTTTTTCAGGATATTCTTAGACTTTGCCTGTAAACTGAGCCCCTATGTGAAGGTGGGAAATTTGAAATGCTAGTGCTGAAATTTGAGAACTGTTCTAAAAATTTTGTCCTATCATTGTCTAGAGGACAACAGCAGCAGATCTCTTCAACGCTGAATGAATTAAATGCAAATACAGATTTGGGATTTACTTGGATTTTGCCAGTACGTTGGTTTCAATAACTTTGTGAAGAATTTTGCTGCCAAGTGAGCTGCATTGTGGCATTTCCCAAGTCATACAGGTAACAGAAAGAAGCAACAACTAATATGCAGCAAATAGACTGTGTAAAATAATTGCTAAATGGATCATAAACAAAAAGGCTAGAAAATACTCCACATACAGACCTCTGTTCTAACTAGGTCCATAAAAACAAACTAAAATGTTAAGGTCTGGAGGATCTCCATATTGTAATTTATGCCAGATTTCAAGGTGAAATTGTTTTAATTATACAGAGCAAGATTAGTACATTCAGTGTTGACCTCATTGGTTTTTGTTTGTTTGTTTTCTGGTTGATGCAAAATTGATGTAATTATTTACATGAGGACTTTTTATTTCAATACCTTTTTTTGTGTGCCACGGAGCAAACAGTAAATCCCCGTCATCCTGCTGAGCAACTTGTCAGAACAGGGCAGCATGTAAGAAAGAGGAAAGAACGACAGGAAACCTTCCCTCTTCTGGTTCTAAATTGTTTTGGGAGAAGCTATGATATTGTTTGCTTTTTCAATAATACTTTAGAGCAGACCTTCAAAAAGAAAATCATCCTTGTGAGCCAGGAAATCCTATTCTTCCGATGAGCTTATAGGCAATATCAGGGACAGTTGTGCATCCTAAATCAAAATGGGATGTCTTTCTAAACACATATTCTGTGCTGCTCCTTATAAAGCCACCATTCATCCAGATCTACCTCTCTCCAGGTCTCTGTATGGCCCTGGTTTCTCTTCTACAAGCCTACTCATAATGGCTTTAAAAACCCATGAGTCTGCCAAAACTTACTCTTTAAAATAAATACAAAGATTTCCTCTTGGACATGGGGAGCCCTGTTTTAAACATCAGTATCTTAGCTCGATGCCAAAAACTCTGGGGTGTAAGTGGCTCCTATATGTGTTTAGGTGTTTGGAAGCTATGATTTACAAACTTGGTGCCTGTGTTTGGAAAACCACAAAGGCTTCTTTAAATATGTATGTGTATGCATGCAAAAGTGATGTATATGTATACTCTCTCATAGACATCGTCCATAACAGAGCTCCAAGGGTGTCCACAAGAGTTGATCATTATTGTCATGTGCTAAAATCCCTTTGGATGACCTTGGCTCTTGTTTGTGGATGGGAGGCAGCTTATGGAAGAGATTTTCCAAACTGTAGAGGATTGCACGCATATCCATTAAAATTGAAGATATACAGCATGGCTTTGAAAATTTCAGAGCATCCTTTTGCCAGCTTTTTCTGAGTCACACCTTGAAACCAGCTCACAGTATCTTTTCATTGACAACAGTGCACATTGAAAGGACAAATCTACACAAAGGGCTATAGATAGTACCGTTAAAATTAGAATGTTACAGAAAAGCCTCTGTCAGCAGAGTCCTCAAAATAACAGTGCTGAATGACCTTCCTCTACACTTAAAAATACATGCTGCCTATTTTAGGTCAGATATCTTTATTTTCTTTTAATAATGCCACATGTAATGATGTTACCACGAGGAGTGATAACAAGGTATTTTGGGTTATGCGCACTCTGAGTCAGAGGTTGTCATTTATGAGATGCTGGAAGCCTCTGGGTGTGACCCCAGTCTGGACATTAAAAAATGCAAAATATTCCGGTCCATAACATATGTTTCTAACCAGCGTGTTAGAAATAAACATGGCCCCAAGACGTGCCTGGGATTTCACTGATGAAGCTATGGCGAATGACGCACGTTCAGGAGCCCTGTGCTGTTGCACTCTGAACGCTGTTGCACCTTTGCCTGCAGATGTGCCATTAGCAGTCAGATTTCTTCTGTAGCTCATTCCTAAAAGCCATGCTAACTAACCATAAACACAACATCTTTGTTCCACAGAGGACTCTGCAGATGAAGGCAGTGTTCTAATCCAATAGTCTTCTTTTAACAACCTGGCACTGGCAGTCGTTACAAGTCAAGACAGTCAGAGTGGGGTTCATCTCATCTAACCTTAGCCATTACTGTGCCAAGCATCAAGCTGACCAGGCGAAAGACTCTGGGGCAGTCAAGAGATTTGTTATGGTTTAGTCTTGAGAGGCTCTCTGTTTTTATTCGCTAGGAAAGGAGGTCCACTGCCATTCATCAGGAGCAGAAATCACATCTCCTTTTACATGGTAAAAGGAATAAAGTATTGCAATAACTTACTCAATGGATTCAAACTGGGGATGTAGTTGTGCAGTCCAGACCTCCAGACCTCTTCATCTGCAGCCTTATTAGAGATATGACAGTGAAGATCTAATGTGCATCCATATTAGAAGCTTTATTGTATTTATTTTCTACGAAGAATTCTACAAGCTAGCATTTGTATTTATTATTAGTTTTATGAAGAGATTTGGAAGTGAGTTTTACATTTTAAATGTGTTTAGGTTAAAAAGAATCATGAAGATATTCCTTTTCCAACTCATTTTGTGTGTGTGCAAATCACTCCATCATTGTTTTCATTTCTCTCAGGACACTAAGCATATCTGTTAAGAGTCAACAGATAGTGACTCTTGTTATATGACTGAGAAATAGCTTTTGGTAACCTTATTGGGTGACTGGAGACAGATTACAGTAGGGATTTGCAAAACAGTTCAGGGGACTTCAGGGATCAGTCATCCTCAAAAGCACTGGAAAACTGCAGTTTGCCTTAGGTGGCTGGTTACACAGCATGAGTAGCGAACAGTCAAAACAAATAGTTTGCATAGACTGAAATCTGTTTACAAAGTGCATTTGAGCAAATTCTACTGACAAGTGTATCTGGAAAAATCAAAGTCTGATACAAACAGAAGAGAAAGCTTAAAACCACTGAGCAAATTAGGTACAAATCACTCTCTCAGCAGTAGACACGAGTTAGACAGATCCCGAGCTCTACACATATCAATGACCCAGACCTCAGTCGACAGCCTGAACCACCGTACAGTATCAGGGCCATATGGAGCGTGACTTTATGTTCTTCCTGTCCCTTTGGGGGGGAAGATATGGCTTTGTTTTTCTCCATTTCTTTTTGAATTGAACAAGTTCATTTTTTGCTAGTAAGTCATTTGTGGAAGTGGCGGAGGTCACATTGCAACTCTGAAGTTTTGTCACTTGGGGCCGAAGAAACGAACGATGGGATTGTTTGCATTTAAATCATCAGCATTAGACAATTGCATTTATCCTGAAAACCATCTATAAAGTCTGGAAGCAGAATAGTGGAAACGGACTTTCCCCCATAAAACTCTGTTCACCGGAAATTTACTGTGTGGCTACTTCTGGAGACAAATTGCCACCTTTTCTTTCTCCCTCTCTCCGTGTTGCTCGCTTTTGTTAACAAATATGAAGCAAATCCATCCACTGAAGCTCAGCCAAGGCCAAAGTGCTTCAATTTTCTTAGCACGAATGCTCCTGGACACTCTGAATTGTCCTGGACAATCAAATGCCTTGGAAAAGTTAATAAATATGGTTGCCATGTCTTGGTCTTTAGCCATGGCACTACAGATGTGACCCCCATAACTCCAAATACATTGCACTGTCCTGGATTCAGAATTTCAACAAGAATACTACAAAACTAAACAAATCAGAACACAGCCTATTTCTAATACTGAAGAACTAAGGTTATAAGTATTGTTTTGCTATACTGTCCTAGCATTTGCATATGGTAGCATAACAAAGAAACCATCCACCCTGCAGGACATCAGGCTGCAGGCTGGCCCCATCAGAGGGTTGCTGAGATGAGCCCCATGGCAGCACCAGCTCTTCCCTGTCCTGGTGCTTGCTGCCCATGGACGTGTGCTGGCTCCTTTGGTGCCTGTTTGCTGTCACCCTTCAGCAAAGGGGCCATGCTCAGGACGGTGACCCGGTGCTGATGGTGGGGTGTAGGCATGTTCCTGTGCTGCAGGCTCTGCTGCAAGGTGGTCACAGGAGAAGTCACACGGTGGCAGTTCACAGTGTCTTTGTGGCATATCAGAACCCGGCATATTTTAATCAATAGGTTTGGAAGTCAAGCGAGGCCTCGGCGAGCACAGTCATTAAGTGTGTGATTACTGCAAGGACTGCTACTTTGGGTGGATTAGTGCCTGCCATAATTGGCAGTGGGGAAGAGCAGGATTACTGTTGAATGTTCACCATTATTTTTCCTACATTGAAAACTCACTAGTCTAATTTAAAGGTTAAAATATATGTAGAAGAGCATTAAAAAATACATAGAAGTGGAACTGTATGTGCAGACTGTATTAAAAGTCTGCTGATTGTCAGGTCCCTGAGGGCACGGATGGGCTCCCCCCACCCTGCCCACAGCCCAGGACCCCGTTTCAGCCTCCCCCGGGGCCGTCAATCCCAGCCCCAGGAGCACCAGTCTCCAGCCCCGCCACAGCCCTGCTCTGGATTAATGCGGTAACTGTGTCACACTGGGTAAAAGGGTCTCCCTTCACTGTCATCCTCCAGCTACCCCGTCTCTTATAAGACATGATCCCTGCTCCTATTTCCTCCCAGTTTGAAAGACAGGGCCTGGACATCAGTCCTCAGGAAGAAGTCCCAAACAGAAGGCGTCCCTCCCAGTGACCCTAAGCAAGCTCCCCAAGCCCCAAAGAGGGATGCGATTTAGAATACACTCTAATCTTGAGTGTTTATTACTGACTACTTTGATCAAAACTTCACTAAGGCGGCTGTCACTTGTGTGCCCCTTTTCAAGGTATCTGAAAGTCTCCAAACCTAAGTAATTCTCTTAGGCTCTGATGCAGGGTTACAGGTTCCACTTTGAAGGCCGCAACCTTGTGCCTCTATCTATATTTCTACACCATCCAACTACAGGTATGAGCCTCAGCCACCTTCTGACACCATGTTGTGCCTACACTCTGGTGCCATTATTTTCCCTTCTTCTGCCACCTTGTGCCTGAGTTTCCATAAGAAGAAAACCTAGATGCAAGCCAAGAAGGACATTTCACTTAAGCAATTGTGAGAGGTCTGCAGACGATCAGACATGTGACGTTGGTTTCATCTGACCAAATGTTTACCAATCATTGGTTTCATCTGACCAAATGTAATATCTGAGGCCAGTTACACAAGTTTCCCTTTGTAATCAATGGAGTTTAAGGCATGAGTAATCTTACCCTAAAATTCAACTCATGGTCATTAGAGTTTCCCACCAGTGGCAGAACAAATGGTATATAGCACCAAAAGAGTAAGGTTTTGCTGGCAGTGAGTATACCCACGTCTGCAGTAATTTAAGTCCTGTAAAGAGGTAGCTTTTATTTTCTGGTGGTTTAGGAGAGGACCGTAGTCATGTTGCCCTACCAGCGCATCCCTAGTTTGTTAGGAGCTCATTAGCTAAGGCAGATACTATGGTCTTTTGAATCAGTGCAGTTCAAATAACTCCTGCTTTACCAGAAAAGAGGATTTTCTTTGTTGTTGTGGAAAGAGGGAAGATGGCTTGTAAGAGGGAATAAAAGATACTGAATTCACATGACTAATGGAGTTAGATACATTTGAAGAGTGTGAGATATACATTTTCTAGTAAAGGGGCCCTCTCCTCATCAGGATTTCCTGTGCCAGAGGGAAGAAAGTTTCAGATTGCTTTTGCATTTTAAAATGAAAGAACAGAGCTTGGGAGCTGTCTTATAATCTCTTGCTGAGATCAAAGGAGAAGGGAGGTAAATGCGTATGTACTTCTTTCTCTGCTGCTGCACCAGCTATTTAGTAGAACTAATGGAGCCTCCAGTGTAGAAGAGGTAGAGATTAGCCTCTTCATCTCTGCTAACTGTAATAAGTCCAAAAGGATTAATATTATTAAGAGTGAATTTCAGCTAGAAAGTAGGAAGGAAATTCTCTCTCCCTTCTTTATCTTTTCATCTTTGTTTCCAGAAATACCTCGGAACCATGGTTTTCAGCCTCCCACCCATTCATATTTTTTTCTTCGTATTTCTCAATAAAAACAGACTTGGAAATATATAACACCCCTGAGAAGCTTTGACTTTGTGGAATTTTTGATCAGTTTGCATGAGAACTGTGAAGGACTAATAAGACTGAATAGCTATGATAAGTTTATGGGATCAGATCCTTAACTGGTTTGAAACTGTTATTCCGCTGACCTCAGCTGGTATGGCTCCGTGTATGTTCATGGACTTCAATAAAGCCACACAGACTCACTCCAGCTGAGGATCTGACCCATGAAATTATGGAGTCTTATCCAAAGCAAACTGAACTTCTGTCATGAATTGGTCTTCAAGGGAAAGTAATTGCTAATTCAATGACTCCCACTGTTTTTACTGCAGCTGCTAGTCATTCTGTGCCACAGAAAATCTTTACTTTTAACTGGTGGATCAAGAGTTTCCCCAGCAGCTTCAATACACAGAAGATCAGAGGTGCAGAAGTGTATACACAGTCCTCCAAATGTTATGTATTAGAAGGCAAGCCCTAGGGTCAGTCTATGAAGCAAAAGTGACATACTCAGGAGAAATCTTCCCAGCTAGACATTATACCTTAGTGTCCTATTAGCTTTTCCGGTAAATGGTGAAAAAAAACCCCTAAAATCCTGGTTTGGATGGGACTTTTTGGTACATACAGGGTTGTCATAGTCAGTGTTAATTTCATGTAGAAACAGCCTGAAAGAGCTCACTGGGACCTGCTTTTGGTGTACCAAAGCAGTAACCCTGGCATGTGTATTGATGCTGCAGCACCATCCAGGCAAATTAGTCCTCAGAATTGCAGAATTTGGAGCTGAAGAAAGTAAGCTCAGGAGGTTACAGCTCTGCTGTTCCTCTTGGCAGCCACCGAAGGGAGATGAGCAGAAAAGAAACACGATAAAAAGTAAATGGCACTTTCCTGCTAAGCTAATCAGTTCTGTTTGAGAACAGAGGGCCGTGCCAACTGCAAATCAATGCACTAAATCACTTTCGTTCCTGTGTGAGTCCTGCCGCCATGGCAGCTGCTAACAAGGGAATAAAGAAATCTGTTATTGGATATTTAGTAGACTTTTTAAGTGGTTCTGTAAAATAACATATTTAATTCAATGCAAAGTTATAAATGTAATTGGAGTTTATAGACATTATAGCAGGGAATAGAAGAATAAGATTCCTCTTCTTTCTGCACAAAGAGCTGTTTTATGTTCCCAGACCATCCTTATCAAACTCTGTCTGCGGTGTTAAAGAGCAGCTTTCCTGTCAGATTTTACCACTTCATCAGTTTATTAAGGGGTAAACACTGAGATAATAATATGCCTGATGTTTCACACGGCTTTTAACATGTTCAAATTACAGAACAGGACTAACACATACTTACTTTAGGATGAAATTAATGTGCTCTAATGCTATAGGCTATATTGACTAAGTCTTCACTGATTGTAAAGAAAGCCTACAGTGACTGCTCCAGATGTGGATAGGTACAAAAGCATGTGTAGATTTAATCAGATAATCCCACTTAAGACAACAACAACTGCACCCAGTGGATTTATTCAATGATGTAATATTATATACTTTTTTTTTCCAAATAATTCCCAAATAATAATCTTTCTTATCCCTAGCTGTGACTGGAACTAGTCCCTTTCTGTGACTAGTCTCTGGGAGTTTTCAGTGATGTTATTAAATTGCTCATGAGAAGTTGCAGTTTTCCTAGAAAGCTCCATTTCTGCAACATTTTCAAAATTCTCTTAGCCTAAAATAGAGGACTCACATCCCTGAACTCCCGGTTTGAATCACTGTTGCACATACAGAGCAGCCCAACTTTGTCATCATTTAAGTCATCAATCGTAGCTGTGCAGTGAAACACTTGATATAAAATACCCACGGGCAAGCAGTAGACTGCCTTCTCTTTAATTACATCAATCCTCAATCACCCCAAAGCAATGCCATCCTTGGAAGTACTAACTCTGACAGGTAGTACTTCTGGGAATGCCATAAAAATGCCAGCAAAGCAGCAATGGCAGAGAAAATAAGCTGCCTCATCTTTGGAGAATTATTGGACTGTACTAACATTCAAGGGTACAATGTCAGCACAATGCAGAAAGAGTTAGATGCATAGCCCCCATTATTATTGTTGATGGGAATCAGGTGTCAAGTTTCCTTTGCATCACCCTGAAAACTTAGCCTTCTTTGTAAAGCTTTAGCCAACTTTTCCTTTGTCACCACTCGTAATTGAGGGATAGGGTTGAAGCCATTTGTGTTGTGACTAACAAAGACTGAAAAGGTAAAAAGAAAATACTAACAAAGTAGCAATGATGAACCTGAAGCTTTCGGACCCTGTGCAAGCTGTGATGGAAAGCTTAATAAATATTAAAGGCTCATGCCTTAACAGGTGAAATTGGAGCAGTTGCTTTGTAGTAAATGGCACTGTAATACCAGCAACACCTGGGACAGGGCAGCCCCTAACTCCTTTCAGCTGCCTCAGCTCCCACAAAGTCAAATGGGAATTTAAGTGCCTAAATACTTAAATAACTGGCTCAATTAGCAGACCTGATTTCTGTCAGTAGCATCTTGTCTGAGAAAGCCCTGTAAATCTCAGCCTTCTTGTACCACTTGGAGTTAATTTTTTGCTCTCAATAAGCACATGTATCTCAGTAAAAGCATTCCTAAATTATAACAGTAGTGCCTTTAACTTTCTGCCCACAGATTGGTTAACACAAGACTGCCTCATGTTATAAAGGATAAATCAGGGCAGGATTCACGTTAAATATGCATTATTATGGAAGTACAAGAGAGAGGGGTCATACTTGGCTGGCTTACAGTAGGTGAACAGAGAGCAGATCAAACAAAGCCTTTCATCACTAATTGCTGGCTGGACCTTTCTGATGCAGGCTGTTCATTTCCTAATGTTTAAGCAGGTATTCATTTTGGGAAGGAGGAAGTTACAGCTCAAAGGGGAGTGTTGACAGGCTCACTGGCAGTGTCTGCCCTCCGTTGGGGATGTTTCACATAGGTGCTTTCATCAGTTATGGAGAGGAGGTGAACAGCTATATCTCTATGAGCATTTGTAGGCATTACTGCAGGTTGGACAGTGATATCTCAGAAGAACTAAAAGAGCAGTTTGTGTTGAGGTGAAGCACATCATTATGCCCATGGTTGGTGATCCACACATTATACAGTGAAACTATCACCTTGTAAAGTGTAAAAGAAATACTTAGCTGTTCATCTACATTGCACCTATACAAACATCTTCTTATAGTTTCTCCATCTACAGTAACTCCTAATGTTTGCAATTCTTTGAGTGGCCTCAGCATGAGCTCTGTGAGCATAAAGGAGTCCTGATCCCTCCTTCAGTAACACACAACCCAGTTCCTTACCCAAACCTATGTGAAGATCAAGGACTGAAACAGTATCAAGAAAACCTGTCAAGAGCTTTCTTGCTGGGGCTGCATTGCTCAGGGAAGCAGGACATCTCCCTCGGCACCATATGATCCAGTGACAACCACTGAAAACACCCACCAGAACACAGGTCAAGACTTCCTGGCAACGAAGATGCCCAAGGTAGGGCAGAAATCATCTTTCCGAACTTTGGACATCTACAAGTTAGTCTTCTAGTCCAAATCAATAGTCCAGATCCCCAGTAAAAGGAATCAGCACCTTCTGAGCAGGTTTTATTGTACTTATCTCAGCAGGCATTCATCTGTACATGTCCATGTCGATGCCTCCTCTCAGAAGGTGAAGTGAGTCCCTCTTTGGGTTGTTAAGCCCCTCTAAGCCCCTCAGGTAATGGCTGAACTTGGAGACTTAGAGTTTGGAGAACTGAGGTTGGGCTTTAATAGCTCAGCCCCACCTTAGACTTTATGTACCCAAATGGACTGCTGGTTTCAGAAGGGGGCAAAACCTTTCAAAATCAGGTAGTGGAGCACAGAGCTTTGCATCTTCTATATCCTTCTGCATGCATGGTCCTGAGACACAGTCTGTAGTAATGCCTACATAGGCATAAGGCATAGGCAGCTGCTTCGCCTCCCCAGACCTCAGCTCCACTGGTTCCAGAAGTCCTTTGCTAACTTTGGTACTCTTACTTTGGCATAGACCACTCATGTTTCACATGGCCATAATTCAGTTAACAGATTTAAATTAGTGGTGAGCAAACCTCTCTTAAGCCAAATTGAGCATTATCATATAGTTTTCTGCCCCAGTTTAGCTAAGTCTCCTTAAGTAGCGCAGACTTGTATGTAGACACAGCCTAATGAGAAATTCACCTCTTCACCTTAATACTGGCCAAACTAATTTCCCATGTGACTGAAGAAGCCCTTCAGTTTGCCTTAAATGTGTAGACAGATGCTCTTTGATAATACTGTTTGATATGCAGCTGGCATACAATCAAATAGTCATAGATAGTGTTAATCATACAGATTTATTATATGTTTAATAAATCCACTGACCATTTTTATGGTCTCCATTGCAAGACCTCAGCACACAGAGCTAAGCACTGATGGGTTTTACACAGTCATTCTCTCTTGTGCTTCTCCTGTTTTCTAAAGTGATGACGTCCCAAAAAAGGGAAGGAAAAAAGAGGGAAAAAAAACCTGTCACAGTTTATAGAATGCAAAATAAAAATATTTCCAAAATGAATGTTCAAATAGCATAAGAAGCTTGCGAAGACGTGATTTTTAGACTGCCATCTCCAAACCACAGCCAGATCACTTAGAAAATACATAATATAGTACACTCCACAGGCAGACAGAGATGCACATAAACCGATAATAACTCAAGAGGTTTTATCTCTATGTGTCCTCAAGCAAGGCATCAGGAGAGAAAAACACTCTTGCAACAAAATTAAATAGTTTTAGATCTAATTTTACTAGGCTGAACTAGATTTCAGATTGATTTCTGTGGAATCTAATAGAGAACAACACACATACACATTGCCTTTCTTATAAAAAAATCCATCAACCACCTTGCATTTTTACTTACTTTGCTCTTTACTAGAAGTAATAAGAAACTAATATTTCACAACACAATGTGTTTCATTCTGTAAATGGTCTTTCGTGGTAAAGGAGCTTGGAGTGGGCTGTTACGGAGCATTGAAGTACAGCCCCTGAGATTTGTCTACTCAAATGCCTATTTACATTCATACGGTGAAACTGCAGCTAAAACCCACTATCTCCATCCTGGGAAAGGAGGAGAAGAGAGCTGCAGGACATGCTACTGTGGAAAGAAATAATGTCGCAGATGCTGCATACATTGGCTAAGGCCCATGATGTGATCAATTAAACATATCCCAGAGGATATATCCAGTATCTCAAATCATATTATAGAATCATAGAATCAAAGAATTGTTTAGGTTGGAAAAGTCCTTTAAGATCATCAACTCTAACCCTTAACCTAATGCTGCAAAGTCCACCACTAAACCATGTCCCTAAGCACTACATCTACAATAAATACCTCCAGGGGGAGTGACTCAACCACTGTTGAGTCTGTTCTAATGCTTGGCAACCCTTTCGGTGAAGAAATTTTTCCTAATGTCCAGTCTAAACCTCCCTTGGTGCAACTTGGAGCCATTTCCTCTCATCCTGTCGCTGGTTAGTTGGCAGAAGAGACCAACCCCCACCTCGCTACAACCTCCTTTCAGGTAGTTGTAGAGCGCGATGAGGTCTCCCCTCAGCCTCCTCTTCTCCAGGCTAAACAGCCCCAGTTCCCTCAGCCGCTCCTCATAAGACTTGTTCTCTAGACCC
>NW_009233974.1:20235-28977 GCF_000690835.1 Fulmarus glacialis | reverse complement strand
CTCCTGCTGGCCACACTATTTCTGATACAGGCCAGGATGCCATTGGCCTTCTTGGCCACCTGGGCACACTGCCGGCTCATGTTCAGCCGGCTGTCAACCAGCACCCCCAGGTCCTTTTCCTCTGGGCAGCTTTCCAGCCACTCTTCCCCAAGCCTGTAGCGCTGCATGGGGTTGTTGTGGCCGAAGTGCAGGACCCGGCACTTGGCCTTGTTGAATCTCATACAGTTGGCCCATTGATCCAGCCTGTCCAGGTCCCTCTGCAGAGCCTTCCTACCCTCGAGCAGATCGAAATTCCTGCCCAGCTTGGTGTCATCTGAGGGAGCACTCGATCCCCTCATCCAGATCATTGATAAAGATATTAAACAGAACTGGTCTCAATACTGAGCTCTGGGGAACACCACTTGTGACCGGCCGCCAACTGGATTTAACGCCATCCATGGATGGATCCATACAAATCACATGCATGGCTTTATTGCTGGCCCTTTCTGCTTCCTAAGTGATAAACTAGGAGTTATCTTGACCTCAGAGTAAATGAGCATGGCCCTGCGGAGGCCCTGGTGGGGTGCAGGGCTGCAGAGTGGCCGGAACACACGGCATAAATCTGCCGCTGCATGTTAGGGGTTGGAAACATTTCACATAGTTTCCCCAAAGGCTTTCCAAAGGTAGCAGTTCTGGGTCAGTAAACAGCCAGAACAGGATGCACAGAGGTAAAAGGATTAATCCAGTTGCCAGACCCATGAGCTAACTGATGTTTCACATTCAGTGTTCTCTGCAGTATCATAATACTATAAACTGTTATTGCTATTTAATATAATGGCATTTCAGAGCTCTCGTCTTGGACAAGGATCCCATTTTGCTAAGCACTGAACAACAATAGAGCAGAAAGATATTCTCTGCCCCAAGAACCAGATAAATAAATGATAAAAGCAGCAAGTAAATCTATTTACAGCAGACCCCTGCACTTGGCAGGCCATGATAGGCTTCCAGGCGAGGCACAGGGGCAGGTGTTTTTGGGTGTGGGTGCTGCATCATACTGAGCAGCTTCTTGCCCTGTTTCAGAGGAAGACTTCATGGCTCTGGGTTCGTACCTTTGACTTCTAATCCAAAGTACAACCTGCCTTGTGCAGCTGAAAGCCTTCGCCTGAAATGCTGACTATCCAAATGTTCCCTGGTTTTGTCTTCCCTTTGGTTATCAGACAAGATAAAATGCATTCTGATATTTCACATCTTCATTTCAGGTCCCTGCTGAAGCAGAGAACAAAACCAGTAATGCCGAATACATTTTTTTGCTTTTAAAAACCTAAATTCCTTAATCTGAATATTCCCTTGTCTCCCTGCTTTTAAGAAAAATGTTCCAGCCAAAAAATCTTATTCAACCAGAAGGTTTTTCTCTCAGCATATTCCTCTGCTTCCTCCAAGAAAAGCTTTCCTTACTGTTCCCACATGGGCCAGGGTGGGATATCACCGCAAAAGCCTTGGATTGAAAACCAATTATAAAAAGCAGATCTTTAGTAACTGTCCACCTCAGAGGCCACACTCCCAGGGATGCCAAGCAGCATATCTGCAGACAGAAACAGTCCCACATATTTTAACCCTTTCATCTTCCAGTACATAGGCTCTTTTTTCCCACCTTGGGCTGCTCAGTTAGAAGTGCTGCTCCAATTGCGTTGACCAACGGCTCTCAAGGGCTCATGATGCCACCAAGGCTTCACCTTCAGATCTCCCAGCGTAGGAGTGAGAGACCAAAACGCAAACCAAGGAGGAATGGGCATATGTTAATAGCTCCTTGCAAACACCACAGCTAGAGGGGATGGACACAGATGGTCCTCCCAGCCCCACTGGAAACGTGGGTCACTCACAGGCTCCCCAGCACAGCTTTGTCAGAGTGGGTATACAAGAGCATTGCACAGGGCCTTCCCCCTTGTCTGTGAAGCCAAAAGCACTTGGGCAATGCCGCTGCAGCCCTGCACGCTCGGTAACTCATGACTCGATGGCTGGTTCTCGAACTCAGCTTTAAAGACTGATTCTGACACCAAGCAAGTAAATCTCTATACGGAAACTGGCTGCTTAAACTAAATGATGCACCATGGTGGCTGTACAAGCCATAATTTAGAAGGCTGTGAGCCCTTTTCTGTAAGTGCTGTGCTTTAAAGACATTGCTATTTTCCCTGCAAATTTGCCATATTTTTCTTTTGTGTAAAGAATCCCCTCATCCTGTCAATCACTGTCAGCCCAAGCCTGAACTGACTAAGATATGAGAAGGAAGATAGAGAATCATCTCCTGATGCGCAGGCTCTCTTCTCTCCCTGTATCCCCCCATTTCAAAATAAATCAAGGCTAACACAACTATAAAAATGTAACTATTTGAGTAGCTGCAAATACTGCTTTAGAGAAATAAAAATAAGTTTTTTTCCAGGAGTTTTTGCAGCTGAGTTTACATTATTGCATCAGAATTGACCCTTCCTGAGTAATTTCGTACTCCATACAAACAAATGAATTATTTAGGACTGGTTTATAATGTCCGCATTGTGTTTTTAAAAGAATGCTATTAAAGAAACCTCTAACAAGTGAAGTAGTTTATGGTAACCAATTAGAATATGAGAATGAAACTAATTCAGTAAAACATTGCTAACGCTGGTCTGGCAAACCACTGGTAGCCATCTGTCTAATCCTTCTTGTGTTCAGAAGTTGCATTTTAAAAAACATTTATTAATAGTGCTCATTAGCTGCCAAGCAAAAGAGCATGCCACAAGCTTCTGCTCAGAGATTAGCTAATATTAGCAAATACTGCTAGTTTGAGCTCGAACCTGCTGCGTGATCTCAAGGCCAGGATGAGTTTTTCTACTGGGGTCCACAGGGATAAGAGAGAGACTACAAGGGATGGACCCAGGTGCAACACCCTGCCGACGCCAACCGTCTTCCGACAGCCCTTCGCCACCAATGGCACCTCAACCTCCCCACTAGACCATCTATTCCAGTGCTGCACTACCCTAACTGTTAGGAAGGCTTTTTAATGTTTAAAGTGAATTTTCCTTGGTGCAATTTAAGTCCATTACTTCTAGTTGTGTTAATGCACATGGAATACGGTTTGCTCCTTTTTTCTATGCAGTGGCTTTTTATGTATTTGAAGACTGTTGTTATGACCCCACTCAGTCTGCTCTTCTTAAAGCTAAACAATTTCCCCAACATGTATAAGGCCTGATTTTTAAAAGTGTTGAGCTCCAGCTGTTCCCATTGCTTTTATTCAGGTGATTGAGAGTGAAAGAACTTCAGTACGTCTGATGATCAAGCCGTATTTTCTGGTGCCCTCTAAATACTGATAGGTATGAAGGGCACGAATGCTGTTTATAGCTGTATATGTGTATTCCTGTCTTCACAATAAAAGAGTATTTACAGGACCTGTGACCAGTCTTCTGACTGCATCCACAGGACAAGAGCAACTTCACAAAAAGAGCAGATTTTAGTGGAAACTTGGCTGCCTTATGTGCCAGGCTTTGCTGAATCATTTGGACTAAATCATTTTCTGTTTTTCATGCAAAACATATCTTGGCCAATGGTTTTTTGATTTGTTTAAATGATTTATATGGCTACTGTCAAAACAGTGTTCATAATTATTTTTTAACTATTTGCTGTTGTTGGAAAATATATACTTAAGAAGCGTGAACTGAAATCCTTTTCCATCCCAAAACAGAGGAGAGTGAGGTTTCTTCCTATAACGGGCTTCTCATCAGGAAAAATGGTGATTTTTGTGCTTAGGGTTCTGGAGCAGAGTTCCACTTGGCATCACTTGGAAGGATGTTTTTACAGTGAATACGCTACAAAATATGATGCTATCATCTTGCGTTAGTGTTCCAGGGTGGCTAGAAATAAATCCCACTATACCTGCTCTTTGTCTCTCAATTTCCATTGTAAATACAGCTTCCTTTGTGTCCATGTAGGCCCTCATGAAATAGCTCCTTCGTGTCATCGGAGGCTTTTCCTACAATTGTAATGCAAGCAATAACCTCCTTGTATAGATTCTCATAAATGTAGGGTTATGTATTCTGCCTTTCTGGAGAAAAGAGGTTTTGAAATGTCTTGTTTTCTTCTCTTAAACCCTCTCTCCTAGCCTTGAAAAATAATTTCCTCAGGCAAATACAGAGAACATTTACAATTATAAAGTAAAAATAGCCACTCTAATTTTGGGCTACCTGTCATTACTTCTTTTTGGGGAAAAAAAAAAAATCATAGAAGAAGAGAGTGAGAGAAAAAATGAGGCTTTAAAGGTATTTCTCTGTATGGCTTTTTCCTATCCAGCCATGTCCTTTGTTCTTATTCATAAGTTTTCACCAAACTGCTGGAAATAAGACTAATTGTGATAGACATTAAAATACATGGAGACTGTAAAGTGTGAATACACAACTCTCCTAATCTTGTTCTGAAATGGTAAAGAAAAACAACACTGAATTTCACTGTTGACAATGGTATACATATGGTAATAGGCAATAACATGCAAAAGATGGAAGTGCCCAATCATACCAATAGTTTTATACCTAGCCAGATTATTTCCCTGTAAACACCTACGTTTAATTATCTTGTCATCTATCTTCCCCTCCTCCATAGGCTTGATAATTCATCTGTGCTTTGTGCATACTACGGCTCTTCTCTTCTTACATTGCTCACACAAAAACCCTGCCCTCCTCCACCTTCCAGATACAAACTAAATTTTCCATTGCTCAACCAATGGATTAAAACATTAAATTATAATCTTTATCATCTGTATTGATTGAAGGATATCCTGTTATTAGGGCCTGCCTGAGTTTGGTTGACACGAACCCATCCATTGCTGCTCTAAGAGTGCCGTAAATTTTACAGGCCATCCCGTTTCTCTGCCACACAAAATAAAGGCACCAGCAAGGTCTTTGGGGACAGGCGGGAAACAGTAACAACAAAAGCTTAAGATGGCTAAAGGATCCTTTAAGGCAAAAGGGAAAATAATTTCATAAATTTTAAATCCGCGTTGTAAATCTCGCCTATCGACTGCACAAAATTGGTTGGGGTGAAAGATAAATCATAGAATATTCCTTTACCTAATAATAGTATAGTATAAAACTACATGGTTTTGCTTTTTGATTGGTGGCAGGAGTAGGCTTCAGCAACCTCAGCAAGGAAGCACATGTCCTCATTGCTTGGTTAATGGATTAACTCTCTATGAGAAGTGAGAATATTTTCTTAGCAAAGAAGCCTTACGTTTGTGTACAACATCCAGTGTCTTGAGGGTTAGTTCTGAAGGTCAGACAGCCGTCAGCAGTCTGGCACGGGTGGAGTACACTTCAGCTCACTGCATCTCAGTATCCAGACACAACAGTCGTTGCTGGTGCTGAAGCCAAGGACGGCACTGATCCTATGTCTATCATCTGAAGCATTCCCCTTACCAAACGTAGCCTTTGGATTAGGTCCCAAAAGCCTACACTCTTTTCACTTTAATCAAAGAAACCAGTTGAGAAAGTCGGGAGTGAATAACAGCTTTTATCCTGATCACAACCCAACAGTCTCACACGCACTGAGATAGTGTGGTACAGAGATACCACGTTTCTCAGTGAGCAATGCCTTAGCAAAAAGTGACAAAGTATACACTTAGGAAAATCTTTTGGCTAAAGCATTCATAAATAGCTTCATTCTTTTGGTTCATGACATCACTACGATCCCTTAATGAAATTGCAATTCAAGGAGGCTAATTTGTGCTCTAATTATATATTAGTCTGGGCTGAAAGGTTTCTGGAAGAGGTTTTCTTCAGGCAATCTTTTATTCTGCTTATTGTATTTACTTAACAAAGAGCAGTCAGCTTTTACTGTGCTTTTTCATAATAGAGTTGAGTTGCAGTGTTACCTAGCTAAGGGCAAATATCTGCAGTCATTTTTGATGGATTCTGATAACAGTCTTTAACAAGAGCAAAGATTATTTGCAAATGTAGGAAGAACCAGGTTGAAAAGCTAACAGATGTGCTGCTGAAGAAGTTTAAGAGCTCTTCAGCTGGAATGCCTTCCAGACCAGTGGTAGATTAGCAGCAAGGTAGTTCAAGGAAATTCAGAGAAATACTTTCTCACCAATAAAGAAAGTCCCCATGGAAGTCATTTTTCCTGTGTCACTTGAAAGAAGACATTCTTGGTTTGGTTTTTGATGCTTCTGCCACAAGATGAAAGCCCAGCGTTGTTCACAATGTGCAGGATTCAGAGCATTTCCACCTAACTGAGGCTTTCTAAGCAGAGAAGTACTTTAGGAAAGCAACTAAGTCCTTCAAAGCTATGGATCACTTCTGTAAGATGTGTTTCTGTTTCTTCGGCTACCTAAGGTAGACACCCTGTTGATGTAGGTCCTCAGCAAAGTACCCATAGTTTGTCAGGAGGAATTCAGCCTAAACAAACTGAACAACAAATTAAATAAAGTAGTCAACAAACTAAATAAAACACATATCTTCAGTATATCCCTATTTGTAGTGTTTGTGTTAACAGCAACTTTTCCCAATAGATAAATCCTGATCCAAAATTTGAGCTAGCGTAAACCAGTATCAGTTCTCATTTTACTGAATCTGTCCTGGCAACTAATGCAGAGGCTGATCGTGGCACTGGCAGGAAATTTCTGTGCCATCTATTATCTGCACAATAAACAGAAACTGCAGGTAGAAGGAGCTACACTTAAAATGAATGTGAATAAGAAGGATTTCAAATAGGATTCTTATTGTTTGGATAATAGCTTCCTGTGCACACCATAAAGGTTTTCCAAAAATCAAATCAACGATTTCTAGAAGAATTAGAAGCAGTTGTAGTCTTTTGTGCCATCAACTCTTGAGCTTCTCTGAGATTTCTGATTCAGCCTCTGTCAGGGAGAGGAAACAAGAGGAGGTGATGGTCTCATCCATTAGAGCAGTTCTCATGTCCCTCCTCCCAGGGCTGACCGCCTCCAGCTCTCGCCCTCCTCCCCCATTCCCAGCTGGACCAGCTCAAGCCTCCTGCATTCCCAGCTCTGCAGTGTTTGGGCACCGTTGCTGGGAAGCATGGCCAAGGAGCACTACACAGGGGCAGAAACCAGGAGGGACGTGCGTTTGGTGTTTGCGCGTGCCAGCTGTAAATGTATTGCAGTTCTGTGAATTTTGGCAGGGCTGTAGAGTCAGGAAAAACAAAAAAGAAACAGACTTGACGAGATGTTTTCACCTGAGAAAAAGTGTGGAGTAGATCGGAATGCACGGACAAAATACTGATTTTATATGTCTCTTTTCTTCTGTTTTTTTCTAGAAAAAGTAAGCATACTGTCAACCTTCATAGCACCCTTCAAGTACCTGAGTCCTGGCACAACCACCATGGAGGATGAAGACAATTTAAGTAAGCAGTCTCTTTTATTTATAGACAGATGAATAATAAAGTTTAAAGATAAAAGCTCTACGGTGTGGGGGCAATTGTGGAAAGGAGGTGGATTTGCAAATATTGGCAGGCTATAAGCCCAGTCCTCAAGTAAAATGCAAAATTCCCTGATGCTGATGCAAACATGTTCTCCAATCTCCAGCAAAGGAAGGGTTAATCTCAGCTCACCTTCCCACTTTTCCCTGTGCAGACCTTTGCATGGTGGGACTGTAAGTGGTGTGTCACAAATACAAAAGAAAAATTTCTTACAAAAAGGAGATGTTTACGCCTAGGTTTACAGGACTGTGGAGCTCCTTTTCCTTTCCTGTTTATGTTACCTTATTTTGCTCACTTGCTTTTCTCACAGCCCCTAAAAAACAGGACATTTTGGTGCTGTGCCTTCCCCTCATTTATATTTCCTCAGTTACAAAAGGACTTTCGCAAAAGTAAAGACTGCAGGAACAAGCCCTCTACTTGAAAAATTGTCTTCTGGTTTACTTCTATGGTATGACCTGGAGAACAAAAATAAAAGAAAAAAAAAAAAAAAGAAAGAAAGAAACAAAATCCAACTGAGATGATTAACCAGGCTTAAATAAACTAGATGTAACCTAAAAATTAACCACTGGATTCTCCTGGGCCCTTACACCTGAACAAAGTCACTGACACTCCTTGAACCTGTGACTGCAGAGCTGGAGGAAAGTGCTGCTGGGTTTGAAGGTGTTGTGAAGTCTTCAAAACACCAAGAAGTCTGGGAGAGTGCAGTTAGGGCTGAATAACCCTCAGTAAGCCCTCCCATTTATCACCCAGAAGCAATTATTGTGTGTTATCCAGCCTTGCTTACTGTAATGCATCCTGAATCATTGGAAAAAGGGAGGGAAGCTTTCTGAACCAAATGAGCAGCTCTTTGAGTTTTAGTATCACCTACCAGATGGGTTTCTTTTCCAGCCAGACACACAACTGACATGTTGCCCTGTTAGAGCCAGTGGGTGGGAGGAATGGGCTTTTTTTCGTCGTTGTTGCTAATCTGCCTTGGTTTGATCACGGTGCGGCACCAAGGGGAATAGCTGTTGAAGGAGTGAAGGAGCACAGCCCTCTGTTTTCTGCTGCTGAGTATCCCATGAACATCACACCATTCTGCTGCACAGGGACCGGTAGGTTTTTACATATCTTAGCAAAGGCAAAAAAAAATCCTGACAATCCTTCAAAATTGGTCTCAGGGAGGCTACATTTTCAGGAAGAGATATAAGAAGTACACACAGGAAACATATTATGCACATGATGAGCTTGTGCAGGCACCTCCTGCGTAACGTTTCCCAAATGTGCTACTTTGTTATTTTTAGGTAATGTAGGAATTTTGTACAAGCC
>NW_009233974.1:18619-20202 GCF_000690835.1 Fulmarus glacialis | reverse complement strand
TAATGCCAAGACTGCTTCGTGCCGGCACTGGCTTTAAAATAGCTCACATGGACAGGGTAAGCTGTGCTTTCTGAAAGAGAAACAGCAAATTTTACTGTTTTCGGGGACATGCTGCTTAGTCCTCTCTTGGGTCAAACATACGCCCCAGTGATAAGGCAGTGATCTGTTTCTTGGCACATACAACACATTTTTAGGTGTTACTATTAGAATCTTTAAAAAAAAAAAAAAGATTAATTAATTTAAAATCAGACATATTTCAGTGTTCACTTCTAGTATAGCAGTATAAATCCCACTAATTTCTATAGCACACATGTAACTGCAGTAATTCGGCATTTTACAGAGCTTCAGTGATTTGCTCTGAATAAACAAAACCTTCTTCTGTGCTAACAATTTAACAGCAGCCTAGGAGAATGCTGGCAAGGTAGAGAAGTGGTTTGCTTATCCCTGTAGTTTTCTGCTCACCGAGCATCCTGTGAGAGTGCCCCTTCCCGGGCTGTGCTGTATCGACAGGCGGAGTCCCACTAGCTGAAATGGATTCAAATCCTGTTTCACATTCCTTTAGGCCTTCTTTACAAAGGGAGCCGTGCCAGGTTAACTACATGTGCATTTTCAACTGGTGATTATTAGCATATAGATACTATTATTGTGTTTTATGATCCATGAACCAATACTAGAAAAATGTATCGAAGGCACTAGGCACCTTTGGAATGGCATTTTGGGTAAACTAATCATCAGTCTCTGGTGAAGACCTTATCTTGAACATGTGAGAAAAGGACAACCCTATTCATCACCAGAAGTCGAAGTTAGCTAAGAATGTAAGAAATGTCACACAGGATTAGAAATAGGAAGTTTAGCCCTGTACACCGTCTTTAACATTTGCTGTTAGTGATGCATTGAGAAAAAGGACATTTAAATGGTGATATTCGTCTCAGTATATCTTTCTAGCACCCAGCAAGAAATTCACTTAGCTAGATTTTGCACCTTAGACATCAACAGACCTGTCCAGTCCTCTCTGGAGCCCGCTGATACTTCTGATCTCAACAACAGCCAGGAACAGGGATTTCAGTGATTTAGTGTGTTGTCAAAAAGTGCACCCTTTTACTGCTTCAAGCCTGCTGTCTCTAGTGCTTGCATTGCATGAAACAGTGAATAATCATTCCCTCTTCACTGCCTGCCTGCCTGCCTTTCTTGATGTTACAGACCTGCTTGTCCCTGGCATTTAATTGTTTCATCCACGCTATGCCACGGCATCAAGGCAGACTATCACCAGACACAGGTACTTGCAAATCTAGAGTGTACCTCTAGCAGGAGTGTATGATTCCTGGGGACGTCATTGCGCAATACTGCCGTATGCACAGACTCGGTGCAGCATCCTCCTGGAGGTGTATACCTCTCCCCAGTGCCTGCAGAGGGAGCTGATGGTGATGGTCCCCAACACACGATTTCAGCCACTGCAACAGTCTTGTAGGATGAATCCCAGGCCCAGATTCAGTGTACTGAAGCATGTCCAGTTATGAGCATGTTGGTCAAAGTCCCACTCAGGTAGCATGAGGCACCAGAGCTTTTGATTGCACAGTGTGAGA
>NW_009233974.1:4803-18588 GCF_000690835.1 Fulmarus glacialis | reverse complement strand
CCCCTAAGAGGAGAGTGAATCCCCTTCCAGCAGTCAGAGCCCCAAGCAATCCCCCCCAAAATCAAACGCCCTTTTTTTGTTTTGAAAACTGTGTCTATTGCCATCATTTGGATTTGTCCCATGCCTAAAGCTAAGCTATAGTCTGGTCCTGATTCAGGAAGGCATGTGTTTAGATGGGTTTCTGCCATGGGCTGCCCACGGTTTTTGCTACATGCACTTATTTGCTAACTTGGACAGAGATGATACTCAGAGTCTAAGTATCATCTAAGTGAGGTCATTAGGTCATTTGAATAATTTCCCTAATTGGTAAGAGCTGTACTAGATGTGCATGGATTTCACAGTTATTTCAGACAATAAGGTGGGCAAAGTAGAGTATCTTCATTCTGGAACAGCTAAAGGCAATGGCAATCACCTTTCACAAATTTTCCATCTTCACTTTAAGAAAGTCCTGTACTTTTTTGCACGGGTAATGGTTCTCTTCACACTGTGGTGTTACACACCAATAAAGTCTAACGATATTGTTTTAAACAGCTTGAATCCTGTGAGCTGGTGGAGAGGGGTCAGCAGCTTGGCAGGTTTCCCTTAAGTAGACTTCTTTCAGGAAGGTTTAAAAATACATATCTGTGTGTTTTCATTTAAGAGGAGAAGGCGTGATTTCTGTTGTTAGCTACAAGTTTATTATTCTAAAGTCAAGAATACAAACCTAAAAATCCCAACAGAAGAGTTACCAAACCTCCGTTGCGGATTCAACAATGTATGAAAATGCCATCTTGCTTGCAAGAGGAGACTGACTACCTGCCCTACATAGCATTTGATGTAGTAGCTGACCTTGGACAAAAGTACCGTGGCTCTGGCTCCTGGATTCATACCTATTGCTTCTGATTTAAAATTTTTCACTTTCAAGTATGCCAGGAATTATGGAGGTCAATCCTTCTAACTTCTGCAGTCAATGTGATGTAGATGGACAGCAAAAATGTGCTCTACATAGGCAGGTCAAACAGGGGTTAGATATTAAAATGCAGAAAAATAAAAATTAAGTGCTGCCTGTGTTGTTGAAAATGCGTTGGTAACAATCTGGTGTTTACTAAACATTTCTAAAGGCAGTAACTTCCTGTGTCAGAGCTATCAATTGAATCAGAAGTTTGCTATACTACAGAGATTGCAAATTCTTTCTTTCAATATCATAGCTTTTCAATAATGTACTGCCCCTTGTAATTCAATAGTAAAGATGCCAGCCAAAACGAAGATGCCACCTACCACCTCTCCTTTCCCATCCTCCCTGGCAGTTGGCTTGGCAGCAGAATAACCTTCAACAGGAACAATATTATCTCTTCAAATGTAGCGTGGAGTATCGGATGGCTAGTTCTGCAGAGCCCTTATGACCCAGAGACATAGGCAGAGTCATTATTAGTGATGCATTATAGTTCTGAAAAGCTCTTGATGATGCAGACTCTCCAGGTTAACTCTACTGTGCATAATGACCAAAAGGAGAAAAACATGAAAGAGCAGACAGAAGATTGAGGAATAGTGCATAAATAAATATATTTCACTAACTGCTTTCCTCTCTCCCATTCAATTACTGAAGCAAATACAAGATTGCAATGTCTCCTCTTGCTTGTGAAACTGCAAAAATCAATGAATAAAGTTACCTGAGGAGATATTACAGTGCAGAGGTGTGGGACTTTTTTAGAAATCTTACACAATAAATTAGAAACGATTGCCAAAAAATTATAATATTTTTCTTTCTCCTTTTTTTTTAACTCCCTCCCCTTACAATTTTATTATTCTCCAACCTTTCATCATCGGAGAACCATATTTTATTATCTTTTTTTTTTCTGAATGTAGAGAATGTGTTTTGGGAACTCAAGAGCAAAGACATTATGAGAGATAACAGGACTGAAAATGATCCATAGTTTTGCATTTTCCCTGTGTGCATCCTCCGACTTACCCCTTTCCTTTTAGTGCTCTTCATTTCTAAAATTGCTTGTGATTGTTCTATTACAGCTGCTTACAGTATTTATCTTACGTAGTTTGGTGTCATTTGCCTGCTTTGTCTGATTTTCAAAATAGAAGTACATGTGCCACCATTAGAGAGGTAATCTTATGTCTGCTACACAGAGGTCTCATAAAAGACACATTTCAAAGACCTCCTATTTCAAAGATACTTGAAAGTATAAAGTAATTTCACATTGCCCGGCGGCTGCCAGGTATCACACAAGTCCATCAGGCTGACGGACTTTCTGAGGCACTCACTGAATTTAGGCTGCCTCTGATTTACATGCCATGATGACTTTTGGCCTGCTGCAGCTCTCACTGAGGTCTGTGAAGAACTGAGCTATTTCCTGGTGTTTCAGGATCAGGTCCTCTAGAAATCTGGTTGACTGTAAGGATACTTGCATGGATTTCCTTCGTTGTGACTAGGCCAAAACATACCATAAATAGAGGCAGTCACTGTTGCGCACGCCCGATGTTGTCCGCATATCCTTTGTGCCTGATCTCTGGAAGTTTTACACTTGCATCTCTGCATTTTTTCACTACATCAATGCAAACTCCCTGTTGGCCAAAACCTGGACTAGACAATTTCATAGACAGAATTTAAGACAAACAAGTAATGTTTATTTTATGTTGCCGTGTTTTTAGTTAACCACTGTTTCAGTGAGGGTGATTAAGGTAAGATGTTAAGGTCACACATTCATGTTCACAAATCCGTGGTTCTCTGACTATGACAGAAAAAACAGCTGGAATAAGACAATATGAATTATAAATACAAATAACCCCTTGAGTTTTCCTATTCAGTGGTGCATAATCAATACAAATTCTTTTCAAACCTGAATATTGTGTGAAGCAAAAGCTATCTTTCTTTTCATGCTTCCTGACTACAGTATCATTATGTACCATAATTGGCTCTGTAAAAACCTATTAGATAAGATGCGAGAGGAGGTGTGAAATGCAGAACCAAACCTGCTTCCTGCTAAAAGGTATGTCTGAGTCAAAGTATTTTGTGTTTATTTAAAAAAATACACACAACCAAAGAGGTGTATTCTGAGTGGGATGGAAACATGAGAAAGGGTCACGGTGGAAAATGGCTGGCCAAAGCCACTGCCAGGCTAAATAGAGGAAAGTTAAAGTTGGCATCTCCTTCCCCCTCAGATCAGAGTTTCCATAAATAGAATTGTGAACTCAATGAGAGAAGACCACATTATCCTTGTGTCTTAGTGAACCTGACCTTTTAAATGTCTTATTTCCAGGGAGGCTGGTTTAAAGATGTCATATTTTATACAGCTGAATGCCATATGATGAAACTTTTCTTTTTCTATTATGTATTTCTTTTTCTTTCCTTCCTCACCTGTCTTCATCCTCTCCCCTTAGCTTCAGAAAGTAAAAATTAACTAGTCACTAAGACCTTAATTTGTCAGTTCACGTTCTGCCTCAGCAAAGCACTGCAGCACATACTTCTGCAAGTAACTTTGGTGAGACATAGGCTCAGGCTGGAAGCTCAGGGTGCGCTGAAGGGTTTTCAGGAAAGGGAGCCTAAAGACTCGGTCCTGCAAATGGGCCCCCACACATGCAATTGAGCCATGATTTTTACTCATGTCTAAGCAGTGAGCTGCTTTCTGTGGCACAACTTGCATGAGTGCAGACTTATTGCTCTGATGGGAAAAAGTCTTTTGATATTTAATACAAGTGCAACTCATCAGGATACAAAGGAGGTTTTTAATCATGATGGTTTGTTCCACACAATTCTCTGCAGGCTCCCGAGCATTTGCCAGCCCAACCTAACACTGGGCTGCAGCAGAAGCTCCTCGAGGCACAGCCAGCAGCTCACCCCTTACATCCTAGCAGCCAGCTTGTACATCAGGGTAGAGAGCAAACCAAATACGGCCATGGCCCCGCAGAAAGTGGGAGGACCATTCTCTGTCCTCTAAGGACCACAGGGACCTTCTCTGTGCTCGGGACTCACGCAGCCTGCACAGGTGGCATGCTCATGTCTGGTAATAACAAACCATGGGAAAGGCTCCACGCTCAGTGCTGGCTGGAATACAGCAGGCAGCCAGGCAGTGCTCTGCTCAGAAAGGGATCAGGTGAATCGCTCCAGGGACAGGTTGCTTCACGGGTTGGCTACACTCATGTTTACTTCCTCAACTTGTCTCTGCCCCAGGGAACGCACAGGAGGATTGGAGGATGTATCAGAGATGCAATACATTTAAAGAAACTCATCAGAAATGACAGAAATGCTATAGGATGCTTATTTAGACAGCACATTTTCTGTCTCATTCAGGACATCAGTGAGATGAATCTCCATTCTCAGTCATGCATCCGCTGTAGCAAAGAGCACTGCCTCGCAGCTGTTGTACAAGCGTAGTTCAGAGCAACGTGTGATTCATTGGCTCAACAACAACGAAGTGCTCCCTCCATAGCTCCCCACTGTCATTTCATTCCCTTCCTGGCGCTCCTGGCAGTCACTCTCTCCTATTGCTTTTCTTTGACATAGATCGTTCTTTACATCAGTAATTACTCCCGTCATGATGCTCTGGCTTTTCCTATTCTCATTTAGATTTATCTAGAATTTCTGATGCGGGAGCTAAGAGTATCTGCAGTTGAATTTGACAGAAAGATTCTCACTTATTAAACTGGAATCTGAGCCCAGACCAAATTATTGTTTCAAATGCTAGGAAGGTCTGTCAGATCATTTTTTAGGCAGGATTCATGATGTTAGCAACACAAGAGCCTATGGTGTGAGTAGAGCCAGTCAATGTATTCATTGCAAATAGATTATTCAATGCATATGCCCATTTTTCTGTTTGTGAATCATTTGTGAATCATTTCTGATTTCTAATAATGTGTTCATAAGCATTCACCCACATGGATTATAGAACAAATCTCAGCCTAAGGGAACTTTGCAAACTATTCACTTTTTACTAGTAATTATCCAGTGTGAATGCAGTTCATTTAAGCCACACGGCATCAGTTATGTTTCATCTTTGAGTGATGTAATCTTTTTTTACAACAGGAGGCTAGTGACTAATACAAGTAGAACTTTAGAGACAAGTAAACATCCAGGACACACAGAAAATCTGTGCTATAAATAACAAACCACCAATTATACTGATATTTGAGGAAAACCCGCAAAAAGAGCTGAGCAAGGATATCTATCATTAACTTTTTTTTTCTTTTTTGGCTATTCTGCCAGCCCTAGGTATAATGTCAGCTACTATGATGACACCTGTAACGTGAGGTTTTTTCTTTCTTTACTGACAGGCACCAGCAGTGCAGAAGTAAAGGAAAATCGAAACATTGGCAACCTGGAGGATCATCCAATATCTTCTAATGAGAGGGCAAGAGGGGGAACACCTAGCAGTAAGAGAAAAAGACCCTTAGAGGAAGGCAATAATGGCCATTTCTGCAAACTCCAGCTCATCTGGAAGAAAGTCTCATGGTCAGTGACGCCAAAGAATGCTCTGGTTCAGCTACACGAACTTAAACCAGGTTTACAATATAAAATGGTTTCCCAGACAGGTCCAGTGCATGCTCCAGTCTTTGCTGTTGCTGTGGAAGTAAATGGACTTACATTTGAAGGCACAGGACCCACAAAAAAGAAAGCCAAAATGCGTGCTGCAGAGCTAGCTCTGAAGTCATTCGTTCAGTTCCCCAACGCCTGCCAAGCTCACTTTGCCATGGGGAACTGCATCAACCCATCCACGGACTTTACTTCTGATCAGGCAGACTTTCCAGATACTCTGTTCAAGGAGTTTGAACCATCTACACACAGCGAGGACTTTTCAGTCTATAACCCCGTTAATAACGAATTGCTTTCCACTGCTTATCGACACGGGCGCTTACTCTGCCATACGCTGGACTTAATGGGCCACGGTAAGCAAAACAAGCACAAGATGGCATCCAAAGCGGAGAGTGAGAAGAACCCGGTGGTGCTGCTAAATGAGCTGCGGTCGGGCCTGCGGTACGTCTGCCTGTCGGAGACAGTGGAGAAGCAGCACATCAAGAGTTTTGTGATGGCAGTGCGAGTGGATGGGAGAACATTTGAAGGCTCAGGACGTAGCAAGAAGCTGGCCAAGGGTCAAGCAGCGCAGGCAGCCCTGCAGGCCCTCTTTAACATTCGGCTGCCCAGCCACATTCCCAGCAGGAGTAAATGTCACCATTTGCCACAGGTGAGAGCTCCAGGGTAGCCACCACCACGTTGGAGGAACTCTTTCGATGCATGGGATCGGTATTGCTGTAGCTGTTGTTCTAGCAGATGGTTCCTCTGATGTTATAGCAAGTGCCATGCCACAAAATAGCTCTTTTCTCATAGAAAGAGCCAGATGCCACAGGCAAAAGCTTGAAAATTATATCCCTAAATCATTGGGTACAATTTGCAGCCCTTTCCATAGGAGGCATAGATGAGAGGGCAAACATAGGGGGAAATACCAATGTTTCAATTTGCTAGAGAGAATTATAACATTGACACAGGCAGAAGAATCACGTCATTCTGTTGTACTGCATCTTTCCTGACAGAAAGGAGCCCATAAACAAAGCCCATATCCTCCTTTCAGAGTTAATTTTTGATGAGGACAGTGCCATTCAGAGACAGCAATGACAAGGAACGTGCCTGTGTCAGAGCAAACTCTCCAACAATTCTGCCACTAGAGAAGTTAAGGATTTTTGTTTATTATAGACTTACTGTTTGGGTTGGGTTTTTTTGTTTTCAAATACGCCTCCAACAGCACAAGGGATAGTGAAAGCTCTGAAGTTTTCCTGGAACAAATGCAGAGATTACTGCATATTTTCAAACAGAAAATAGGGATCTGAGGTACCTACTTAGCACATCAAAATTTCATAGTTGGTCATATGCCAAAGGCTATCTTAGCATTACTCAGACTTCTGTCATTTTTCTAAGTTCAAAGGAAGCCAGGATTTGCAGACATTGGAAGCATTACATGGGTTCAAGTAATTTCTTGATTTGTTTGAGCAATCACAAAAGGTTTGATCCACCATCACCAGGAGGGGATCTACTGCTACAAAGCTCCCTTTATGAAGGGAGCTGTTAATGTCCAGGATTTAATGCAAAGCACTGGGAGCACTAAGAGTCATTCTGCTGCTGGCTTGCTGTGAGACCCTAGGCAAGTCATTTAAATCCAATATGCCTGTAATAAAAATGAGCATATTATATGAAAGAACACTTCAAGATCCTTAAGTAGTGTGTAAATGCAAATTATTAGTAGCAATTCTCATTAATATTAGTAAAGATGTTCATTAGATGTTCAAGGAGTTTGATAGGAGATTAATCCTTTAGGTGACATGATTGCCTGCAGGACCCAGGAATTGTATTTGGTGACCCAGAAGTTTCCTTTGTATGTTTCCAAAAAGGAAACATGAGAAATGTAAGAAATTCTAAAATACATCATAATCCTCCACCTCTTCCTTTTAATTCTGGTTTGTAAACTCCATGAACCAGTGGGATAATAACACAGTTTAATAATAGCAGTGATCTTCAGAGAGTGCTTTGCAGGTATTTTGGAAGCCTTGGCCAACCTGGCAGTTCCATCCTCCCAGTACTCCTCCGAAGCACGGACAGTTTTAAATGAGAAATCTATGCTGCCCGAATTAATTCGATAAAAAGTAGTTTGTTTTGATGAATATACCTATCCTTCCCCGTGGAAACCTAGCACTTGGATATAAAGAGGAATCTCTAGTCCTGTCCTGCTGGCTGCTTTGCTGCCCCCAGTGAACTTTGCTGGGTGGGTCGGCAGGGAAATAGCATGCACTCATCGACTGGTGGTTTGTCATGTTCTGAAACTGCACCGCAAGTATCATTGCCTCAGTTCCTGAGCTCTCCGAAATATTCCCTGGTTGCTTGGCTTCACGATCATCTTCCACCTGAATATCACATCTTACCCAGGCCCCCAGTTGTTCACTAAGTGACACATTCTTAAGTGTATATTCCCTTTTTTATGGCCTTTTCTCCTTTCTGTAGACTTCTGCCCTCCTTACCTTCTCCTCACTGTTCTGGAAGTATAAATGTCAGTGAAAAGGTGTCACTGAACTTTCTGTCAGTATTTTTTGAGTGGTCATGTATTGTCCAACTAAAAGATTACTCAGGCACTTTTAATGCCAATATTCATAGAATCATAGAATCATAGAATCATTAAGGTTGGAAAAGACCTCTAAGATCATCAAGTCCAACCGTCAACCCAACACTACCATGCCCACTAAACCATGTCCCTAAGCGCCTCATCTACACGTCTTTTAAATACTTCCAGGGATGGTGACTCCACCACTTCCCTGGGCAGCCTGTTCCAAGGCCTGACCACTCTTGCAGTAAAGACATTTTTCCTAATGTCCAACCTAAACCTCCCTTGGCGCAACTTGAGGCCATTTCCTCTCGTCCTATCGCCAGTTACTTGGCAGAAGAGACCAACCCCCACCTCACTACAACCTCCTTTCAGGTAGTTGTAGAGCGCGGTGAGGTCTCCCCTCAACCTCCTCTTCTCCAGGCTAAACAGCCCCAGTTCCCTCAGCTGCTCCTCATAAGACTTGTGCTCCAGGCCCTTCACCAGCTTCGTTGCCCTTCTCTGGACATTAATTGAGAGATAAGCCTTAACACTGATTTCTGCTGACCTCCTTACTAGCTGCTCTCATCAATAGACATAGCAGCCGTGACACAAAACCTGAGTTACTCACATCATAACCCAACTTCCAGCTGAAATCAACAGACGTATTTCCACTGGCTTCAGCTGGGCTACAGCTTAAACATTAAATCCAGAAACATCTTTACTTGTTCTTGCTGCGTTATGCAGTATCTCATCAAGTGACTGTCTTTGCTCACTGCTTCAGTCAGCCCATCTGGCTGTTTGCTCAGTCAAAGCGGTGGTAACCGTACTGGGGAGAGTGTAGTTCTCATTGAGCTGTGGTCAGAGCCAGCTGCTCCAAAAGTTGTTTCAGCTCCTTCTTGTCTCCCTGATCTTCTGCGAACTACATTTTCAAGGACACATTTCAAGCCAAGTTTTCAAAGCTATTCCTATTTAGTAGGCTTAACTTGGTTTGTGTCCAAAAGTGTTTAAAAAGGCACCATATCCTCCAGTCTGTCCTAAGAGGTGCTGCCTACACAGGAGGCTTCCTAAACCGCCAGGAAAAGCAGAGCAGAGATGTAAAATCCTGCCACCTTCATCTCTTCTGATTCAGGCAAAACAAAGAAATGCAAGAATAGCAAAGCTAGAAATAGATGAATTGCCCGGGGGCAGCTGCAGTTCAATTTGCTTCTTCAGCTCTTTCTCCTGCCCCTCACCTGCCACTGCTGAAAACCCACCATGAAATTGTGAGCACTTTACAATATTGGTGCTTTCTTAAAAGAACATCGCTGTGCCTCTGATGTTCTTCCCTGTGATTGTTCCACAATGTGTTTGGGCTGACTGCAAAATTATACCCAAAAAATAAACAAAAGCATATCACACTTTATACCAGGAAAAATTTTTAATGTCATAATTTAAAGCCAAAATAATTGAGATTGTGACTTCTTTACTGCCATCAACAGTGCTTTGATCCACTTCTGTGATTCTCATACAGGTACAGTGATGGCTGGGGAACCTGAGCTCTTGCCCGTGTATAGGGTGAATAGAAGGTAGCTGAGATAATCCAAGAACCAGCTGAAATGGTCACAAGATTTGCCCATCAATCTGCCAGCTACTGTTCTTCCTCAAACCTTCCAAAAAGATGTCTTATCTGTGCTATGCCACTGAAGTGCAAGATAAATACTGTTGATGGTCTGAGGCTGGGTACACCATGTTGAACAGAGTAGCTGAGATAGGAGCCTGGAGATCTGCTAATGGCAGAGATAAAGTGAGTCAGGAGAGTGGAAATTACAATGCATCACTGTGCGCCTTCTCTAAGTCACTAAATATTGTTCCTTGTTTCTAGCAAGGAACTCATCTTGTCTGAACTCATCTTGTCCATCAAATAATATGGAATTTCTTCAATTATCAGCTTTTATGGAATTCTGACAATTGTTTCTTCCCACCTTGGGAGCCAATGCCATCCTGGCCTGTATCAGAAATAGTGTGGCCAGCAGGAGTAGGGAGGTGATCGTGCCCCTGTACTCGGCACTGGTGAGGCCGCACCTCGAATCCTGTGTTCAGTTTTGGGCCCCTCACTACAAGAAGGACATTGAGGTGCTGGAGCGTGTCCAGAGAAGGGCAACGAAGCTGGTGAAGGGCCTGGAGCACAAGTCTTATGAGGAGCGGCTGAGGGAACTGGGGCTGTTTAGCCTGGAGAAGAGGAGGCTGAGAGGAGACCTCATCGCGCTCTACAACTACCTGAAAGGAGGTTGTAGCCAGGTGGGGGTTGGTCTCTTCTGCCAACTAACCAGCGACAGGATGAGAGGAAATGGCTCCAAGTTGCACCAAGGGAGGTTTAGGTTGGACATTAGGAAAAACTTCTTTACTGAAAGAGTGGTCAGGCCTTGGAACAGGCTGCCCAGGGAAGTGGTAGGGTCACCATCCCTAAAAGACGTGTAGATGAGGCGCTTATGGACATGGTTTAGTGGGCATGGTGGTGTTGGGTTGACGGTTGGACTCGATGATCTTAGAGGTCTTTTCCAATCTTAATGATTCTATGATTCTATGATTCTAATGTTCTTATATTTAAAAATAGGAGACAACATCAAAGGATGCTGACCTAACCAGCCCCAATGAATCTGCACTGGTAGAAATACATCCACACCCCCAGGCTTTCCAAGTGCAGTGTGCTCATTTCAGGAGATCAAGGTGACCTCCGACTGCATCTGACCAGTTTACAGATTGTTTTTCTAATCTTGTAGTCCTTCTAATCTGTCTCACTCAGTCCAAACAGCATTCTTACTGCTGTAAAGCAAAACCATTAATTAATGTTGCCATAAAAAATTAGTAATAAAGGGGTGCTTGGGTTTCAAATGGACCTAAATTAAAAAAGAATAGGTGTGAAAATTGCATTCACTCTGCTTTGAAATGGCTTAACGCTGTTGTTGCTGGTTCACATCCAAGGCCTCCAGAGTAGTAGTTGTCAATTTATTTATTTAAACAAAACCTTTGTGTGTGTATCGTCAAAAAGAAGCAGGGTTTTTTCCTTTGGCAAATAAAGCTAACCATTTGAATCCAGTTAAATCCCCTATTTGCCAAAAGCTTCATTTGCAGACCAAAGCAACCTCAGTATCCCCATTGCAATGATTCTTTACCCCAAGCAGGTCAAGGATTCCTGCCAGCTAACTTCAGTGTCACATTGGTGAGCAGTGTCATGGGAAGAACAACCACCATGTTGGGGAAAGCCCCACACCCCGTGCCTCTCATCCACTTCCCTCCAGAAACCTGTTTCTCTGTGTTGCAAAACTGGTTCATTTTCATACAGTATCAATTGTTCCTGCCTCCTTCACTTTATTTCTCTCACAGTCCTCGTTTGCCAACTTCCTTGTAACCATGCCCTCACGCCTGTGTCGCAATTAAGCCAGGGCTGAGGTTGGCAGTGATAGATTTGACTCTGGTGTGAAGAGGGGCAGCACATGGAGCTGGCATTGAGCTTTGAGAAGCTGTTCCAGCATGTTTCTGTGAAGAGCTTTGTCTGGTCAAGCGACCAGGTACATTTTTTTATAACCTTCTCTGTTTTCTCCTGCCCAAAGAAAAACAGCTGATAGGTGTGTGTGTAGCTCCTGACAGTGCGATGTAAGAAAGGGAAATGGTGGGGACTAGAGAGATGCCTCTGCAATACAAATAACGTTTGATTTTCAACCACCTATTTCTGACTCTGTAGGTGGGGAAAGTTGTTTTTTATAATCAGAGCAATGGGCAGTAGAGACATTTATAGGATTACAGTTTCTTAAGCAAAACAATGGCAAAAGAACCAATTTAGAGGCACAGCATTAGTGCACTGGATACTGTTAGTATTATCCTGGCTGCTAATAAGGTTGCAGTCACTTCTAGGTTCACAGTTGAGGAACCAGGACCACCCCCTCACCCCTCATACAACTCCAACATAAAAGACTATTATTGCCTGAGAGAGATTACAGCTTAAGTCTTAGATGAAGAAATTACCATGTTTTAATGTATATAATCCATGCAAGATCAAAGGGAGATGCAGAGGGGCTAACTACATGGAATCACGGGAAACAAATTAACAGGGTAGAAAGCACTCCGGTCACTTGCTCTCATAGCATCAGCACATACGTGCAGACACATTAAGGGGTTTGCACACGAAAACCAGTCATCACTGCAAAATAACACATTACTTCGCAGCATCAGCTGGGCTACAGCAATGCTCCAGCTCTCTGCTGCAGGAAGAAGTGTCTGAGTTGGTGTATCCACCTCCGCCCTCCATATCTCTCTCTTTTGCTCCTCAGTTGCTGTACGCTGTGACTCCCTGCCCCCTCCCAGCCACAGATAACTCCACAGGATCCTCAAAAGATTCCCTTGCACTTGTCTTTAGGTCCGACATGATATAAAGCTTGCTCAGAGCTTTCAGAGCACTAGGTATGCTAAACAAAACTCTTCTAACGGAGATGTTAAAGTCTAAATATACCACTCACCTAATTAATAATACTAAGGAGAGCTGTGATAATGGTGATAATTAATTAATGAATGGCTGATCTTCATTTACAGAAGTGAAAATATAATTTTAATATCTTCACAGAAAAAATCTTTAAGGCTGAAAGGCATTTTTCTCAAATGTATATAGTTACGTAATTTAAGTTTATAAGCAACCCAAACCTCTTCTTCCTCTGAAAAAATAAAAATTAAAAATATCTAATTTTCCTTTATAAAGACTTTGAAGAGTCCACTGTGATTACAGTGCATTGAGAATGGGGTGAATCTGATTTAGCCATCTGACTCGGCTGCTGGCTGCTCTTTTTGCATAGTTGCAAATACTTCATACCATCCATACATCCACAGCACCAGCGATTGATTTCTTCCCTTCAGAGTCTAGATTGCTTATTAAACATGGTTAGTGAGACACAGCGTGGACTCTGCTGACTTCTGCTATTTACCATGATGAACCAGCCTTCCCTATCCGGGAAGCTGATGGCGTGGATCTGATTTGTGAAGAATTATTATTTGTGCGACCCATTATGGTGAGACAGTTTGTGCAGAATGCTTAAGGCTCCAGCAACGAGCAGAGCTAGTTAGTACATGAAAGCTGAATCCCAGCCTGGTGTCATCCACTCATAAAACTTGCTTCTAAACCAGACACTCTCACAGCTGTCAGAGTTGCCTTTGTTGCTTTCTGGCTTTGTAAGTGAGCTAGGGACACTTCAAAAAGCTCCCGGCAAGCTGGACCTCGTTAAAGCTCCCACTTCATCCTGGACTTGCATCCTGACGTTGTTTATGATGGTTCATTATTATCTACTTAATACAAGCCATGATCGTTCTGCTTCGCTAAATGGAGCTGTAATACAAGTGCCCGGAGTGAATTTTTCTTTGGTCCAGTTCCATGCAAAGCCTTCTCTGTCTGAGCTGGAGTATTACAGTCATGCCAAAACCACGTTCTTTATCTATTTTTATCTGTAGTCACATGTAGGAAGCCTTAATTATTCAAACAAATTTTTCCTTCTATGTGCAGTGTAGCAGAAGCAAGCTCCTACCATTTATTTTACGATGACTACCTCCCTCTTGTGGTCCTTGTGCCAACCGGGTGGCAGGCAGATCATCGCGGTGCGAGGGGAAGACTAATAACACGAAATGCCAGCGCACCTTGGAAAGGCGGCAGCTCGGAGCCTGCTGTTTCCCCAGTGGTGCTACTGAGAAGCCCAGTGCCACATGCGGCAGAGGG
>NW_009233974.1:2167-4772 GCF_000690835.1 Fulmarus glacialis | reverse complement strand
CTGCTGAATAATGGGGAACATCTCTGTCCGTTTTATTTTATTGCATCCATTAGCCTTTAAATAGTGCATTTATATAGTAATTTTGGAGAAAACCAACATTTCTTCTGCCCCTTTATCTCAGCTAAACTGCTTATGCATACTGCAATGTGGAAGGATTATATACATCCACATCCACGCACGCACACACACAAAATAGCGTGCATGTCATAAAATTCAATAGGTGGGATATACTTAGGGCTTAATCTTAGGATTGTTGAGAATTAATGGACATTAATTAGACTTGTCATAATAGATGTAAAATGTGATTTATGTGTTTAGACATTTATACAACCAAACAAAACTAGAGAATTGGCTCATGTTCTTTGAGAGAGTAAAATCCTTTGGTGTTCATTTAGCGCTTTCTTTATATGAACATTTTACAAGTGAGTTTGAATCTCTAATGGGAGCAAAATTTATCAGAGCAAGTTTATTTTTCTTTTTTCACATACCTGATGCATGATGTGAGCTTTTGTTGAGATAAAATACTTTTACAAACACCTGAGAAATAGAAATGGTAGATAAATATGCATATTCACTGGGAAAGTGAGCAAATTATCCATCTCCTTTCATCACAAAGTTTTATTCAATGAAAACAATCAATATTGTCTATGTCTTATGATACCCATCAGCTTCTTAGACTGAATTCTAAGAAATATAAAATATTAATACATCTATAAACCTTTCCTCCTCCACCTTAAATATTTCACTAGTGTCTATAGACAAATTCGTGTTGCTTTTTCATCCTTTCTGGTTTTCTAATTGATAAGTCAGAGTTTACTTTCAAACAAGCTAACCATTATTTCATATTTGTCCTCCGAACTGGAGTAGACACTCGATCTGAAAACACCTAAGCGTGATTGCTCCTAATCTACTTGTCATCATATCTGCTGCAGGCACTAGCTACATAATCAGACCTGAATTCAGACAATGGTACCTTAAAATCAGTGCTACACTGAGATGTCACCCAAATGAGCCTGTGCTACTGAAGCCACACTGATTTGCTGTATAAACTCCTTGTGTGCTGTTTCTTCTCACTCTTTATCCAGTTCACCTATAAAAACTAAAGGTGGAAAGAGAACATTCCCTGAACAATCATACTCAAATGAACAAAATGAACATGTTTTGGTTTGTTCAGAGAAGTAGCTTAAGTGTCCTGTGATTTCTAGGTACTTCTATTCATGTAATTTCATTGTTAAGTTCCTATTTTTAGGCCAACTTCTATGAGCTGGGGCTATTACTCACAGAAATAATTACAATCAACTCCTTTCCCTCCTATGTGGGTCATTGCTTTATTAGGTTAAACACAAGGAATAATGTGAGTCTCCAAGGTCTTGCGGGGAGGGTGAAATCGGCTACACTGGCTTCATTTCTTGTTTGATAATTAGTTTTTATCCAAATCAACTCTGCCATATACTTCTAAGGAATAATCCTCTCAGGGATACTGGAGAATAAACTCATTACTCCTGAATCAGCCCCCTTTTTTATTCCACTCTACTTGATACACACACAAGTCATTCTAACCCTCAGTGCCTAATGACCCTTATACACTCATAATATGAACAGCAGTTCATAACAGCACCATAAATATACTGTTAGGGCTTGGTTGTCCTGGTAATTGCAGAGAAACAATGTCCAAGACAGGTGCAGAAATTCAACATGCTTGTTTAAACCTGATTCAGCTACACAGAAACCCTCTGCAAACCAAGTCAGTTGCCATCAACATGCAGCGGCCAAAAAAGCCAAGCTGGAAAATAATAGGGAGCAGGGGTTGATAACATAGCAGGCATAAAGTCCAGTTCCTTCAAGGCTCATGGTCATGGCAGCAATGAGCTGACTGATGCACACCAGAAGATACAAATCACAGCCACACTGAAGCTTTTGTGTCCGAGTATTAGCAGTTCAGATGAAAATGGAAACAAATCACATCATAGCTGTTAAAACTGTTCTCTGAGCCAAAAGTTGGCAGTTGCACCTCTTGGAATAGCAGCACGATTCACCCAAAATAGTGTCCTATAATAATGCTTATAGCTGCTCATAACATGATAAGATGGAGAGAAGAGGAATGGCCCATGAGGGTCACCATTTTGGAAAACACCTTCACAGATGCTAAAGGTAGTTATCAGCTCCTACCCAAGAAAAAAAAAAAGCCCTGGCACATACATTCCTATGGATCATATGGATCATTGAGCTTGCATCTCAGCCCAAGGGTTTTGCTATTCCCGGCCAGGACTGACAATACATTAATGCTGCCTTTTATGGCGTTGCAGGTTCTCCCTTCAGTGCTCAACTAAAGACCCCTCAGGATTATTTCCTTCAATCCACAGAGGGAACTAACATTGTATTATTAGTGCAGGCTGGTTGCTGTGACTTTCCAATACTGATTTCTGGTCATAGCCCTGCTCTCCCAGAGCGTGTCTTGATGACTTGGGGGTCTCACTGGGAAGTTCATCTTAGCATAGAGATCATAATATAGAGTTACATGCACATTACCGGAACAGTAGGCATGACTTCTTGACACAAAGATGTCCATTTTGTGCTCGTTTTCTTCAAAAATACACCTTCTTCA
>NW_009233974.1:0-2150 GCF_000690835.1 Fulmarus glacialis | reverse complement strand
GATCATAATTCATAGGCATGGCCTAAACCATCAACATTTACTGTGGCAAGTATCTCAGCATGGCTGGAGGAGTTCGCGGGTTGTATTTGCCCTTCCTCTAGGTGCTGGCTACTAAGCACAGAAGACAGCAAGACCTCTTAAAAAATTATTTATTTGCTACATAAGCAGATTATTCCCAAAAAAAAGTTCTGAAAAACAAAACTACAAAATGTTGCCATATAAACCCTCAAGTAGAAATTATTTTTTCCCTTCCTTTTTTTTTTTTTAAGTGTAGGATATTTTTGGTCACAATCGTAATAGTCCTACTGATAGGAGGTGCCCTCTGCTTTTCCAGGGCAAGAACCTTCAGCTGCACGTTTTACATTTTGACTTTGAGGGAAATCAAAGTACAAGAGGGATGAGTCTGCTGCTGTCACCACGTTCTGGAGAACACTGACGGAAAGAAATTAATAGCATTCCCCAAAACACTGGCAAGCTACAACGCATAAATTTTCCTTTTAAATCCTGTATTCATAAAAAAAGAGAGTAACATGACTTTCACTGGTCTTGATATAGATATTTTGAAATCTTTCCCTTTACGAATAGGCAGGAGCCTAAAATGAATGTAAATTTTCAGAAAATTACATCTTTGCCTGCATCTTTCCTTGGACGTTTGTGAACTTAGAGAGATCTTAATGCCTCCCTCTCTCAAAAAGGGAAAAAAAAAAGTCCGGTCTCCTTTATATGTCAAAAATCAAGCAAACAAGCCAAACTAGAAAGTCCTTACAGGCAGACTAACATCCTTGCCATGTAAATGAGCTGAAATCAAGCAGATATCTGAGCAAAGCTTCCCTGTGGCAGAGCGGAGCAACTTGTGCAAATCCGAGGGATCTGTTGGGGAGCCCTCGATAACAACAGGTCAGCAGATAAACGCCAGTGATGCTGAACTGAGCAGCAGGAGAGAAAGAAACATTGCAAAGACAAGCTGGAAAAAAGAAAAAGGCTTCCAGGCTGCCTTTGGCAGAAATTGATCTGAGCAAATTAAACACTCGTACTGTAGTGGTTAGTAGCCTTTTTTTTTCCTTCTCCCTTTCGAAACGCAAGATGTCGGTGGGGAGATCAGCGGTTTGCCTTTCCCGGGCAGTGGTATCTGGCATGTGGGAGCAGGACTGCTCCCAGCTGCAGACGTGAGGGGAACTTGGTGGGGTCAGGAATAGAAGCTTAAATAGAATAGAAGCTTAAAATATAGAAATTACTCCATCGAGGACCTGGGAACAGTTTTCTGAGGCAAGGGGCAGAACCGACACCTTTGGTGAAAATCACGCAAAAACCCCAAGTCTGGGAGGGAAACTGTTGGAGTTATAGCACAGTCCTGAACTGAAGTCCTCGTGGGGATACGCGTAGGGGAATGCTCTGATGGCAGCTGGGAGCTGTGTTTTGCTACCCATGCCACGTACGGTATTCTGGGAGCTTATTTCTTTGCACATATACTTGCTAGCATTACAAATATTAAAAGTCCTTTTTGTGGTTGGGAAATTAAGGTGAATAACTGAACCAACATAAACTAAATTTGCTCTGATATATGTGGGCATGAAGCCACAAAACAATGCAGGAAGCTAATGCCTTTATTCCATATTCCCACAGGCATAAACCAGAGCAGAATTTGAACCTGTGGATTTATAGCGAATAAAATATCAAACTTATCCTGAAATATGTTGCAGCTGTTTCTCATTCCATCATGCAGCTGATAAATACCTAATCTCCAGTTCAGGCCTCTCTATTTAAATAAGCACAGTAAAAAGTTTAGCTATCTCTGACTGAACTGCTTCAGCTGAATATCCTTATTTCACTGCTTCTGGCCCCTATTAAATGCAATTCAGATAAAGTCTGTTTTCTACTAGTATTTGTTTCTCTCTTGACACAGTTGGTACCTGGTCCTGCTAAAAACTTTCAGAACGGAATAAGAATCTACTGAAAAATACAGTATTTAGGAAGCATAACTAAGCATCGCTAATACTAGGAGGACAGAGGGTTTCTTCTGTGTTAACTGTTACCAAACACGTTGCTCTCTACAGGCAGTCTCACCTCCACCATTAAAATTGATGATTTTGCAGAGCTGGAACCGAAAAAGAAAAAGAGGACTACATCTTCCCCTGTAGCACAGCAGACAA
>NW_009233973.1:13766-26603 GCF_000690835.1 Fulmarus glacialis | reverse complement strand
GCTGCTCCATTCGCCCGGCTGTGCTGACCTCTGCTGGTGCTTCCCCGAGGCGCGACGTTTTCCCGGTCTCGCTCATTTTCAATCATCTCGCGTGACAGCAAAGCAGTGGTGCTTTTCTTTCACGAATCCCTTCACGTTTTTCGAAAGTGTTTGGTCCACGACGCAAAAAAGTGATGAACTCAAGTTTCTGTTGTTGGCGTGCTCTGAGGGGCAGAAGCACATCCTCAAGTTCAGCTCTTCTTCATTGCCCTGCTCCTCGATTGTGGACCGAAAGCAAGCAAACTTCCTGCTCCCCTTTCCCCCAAAAGCCATCATCCCACGTGCTCTGTGATACCTCGAGGCAGCGAAGCAGGGCTGGGGCTCTGCTGTGAGCCAGGCCCTCCCTCCTTACACTCACCTCCATTCCTATTCAAAGTATGCTATTTCACTCTGTTTTTAATTTTGAGGATTGTGCTTGCTGTATAAAGATTCGGTCACCTGTGTCAACTGCTGTGTTGTCACAGTCTCTAGTCTTTTCCAGTTGCTCCAGTATAACCCTTCCTATTCTTAATAGAGCAGCTTTGTTCGGTTGAACAGGCTTACTGTTTTCATCCATGCGATAGTTCAGATGTTCAAAAGAACAAGGTTCATCCTGGCTAACGGTTCCTGTCTGGCAAAATATTTCAAAGCTCTGCATAGGTACATTCAGCGTGTCAGGCATTTTCCAGGGTCCATTTTCAGTATGATTCATGTCATTTTGTCTCCAAGTACACAAAGAACTGCCTTTCAATGTCTGAAAAACAACTCCTGATGCTTCACTGGGAATTTTGCATGTGTAAGGCTCAGATGAAGCCTGAGCAAGGACTGCAGGCTAAACCCCAGAAGGATTTCAAGTCCTCTACATGGACTTAGTTTATGAGTGTGTGTTGTCTCACACCTCCCTTCTGAGTAAGGCGCCCTGATCATTTCAGGGGGTATCACTCAGTATTTTGGACACAGCTCCTGTAGACACCTCCTGTGAAACCGAACTCAATTCCTGGGAAACTGAAATCCTCATCTCCTTTCAGCACAACCCGGTGAGGAGCTGGGTGCCAGGTCTCAGCACCTTTTGTGCCAGGGTTGTTCAGCAGTGAAATGAAGAATTCAGGATTCACTGTGCAAAACAAAGCAGTATCTTGTAATCTAGTGGTTACCCATTAGGTAATGCCTACATTTCTTAATGAATTTAGTGCTTCAGGATTTGACCTCTAATTAACATCATTGTCCTTTGCTGTTACCTTTGAGTGTTCTGTTTTATTTTTGGATATTCTCTTTGGGACTTTCTTCACAAGGAAACAAGGAGCATTATTAGCATGTGTTAGTTTCTCCAAAAAAAGAAAAGACCTTAATTTTTTTCATTTTGGTCATTAATGATAGGAAAAGTAGAATTACAACCCAAACACTAATAATTATCAAATAGCATTTGTATAATGATCCGTTCCTGAATTATAACCTTGTTTGTCTTTTGACTGTACAGTTGCTCTTTCATTTCAGTTTCCCAGAAAGAATGATCTTTCTTCCCATCCCTTGTTTTAAGTGGCCATCCCTTCATTCATTTCTCACATGAGTAAGGAGGAGGCTGAATCAATTAATCAAAGGCTTGCAGAGCAACACTGAGCAATGTAATGGTTGGTTAAACCTTGCTTTCAATGTAGAATTCAGCTCTGGAAATTCCAAAGTAGGTGTTTTCTTTTTACAAAAGCAACCTTGAGTCTGAAAAACAATTTTTTTCTTTTCATTTTCTTTTGGCATCACCCTTATCTTGGATCAAACTGAAAAGCTGCAGTAAAAATCATGTTTGTAACCTCACTTTTTGAGGCTTGCCTGTTAAAACATGATACTACCACAGGCATCTGTTTTTGTACTTGTAATTTAGTGTAATTAGCTGTGCACTAATGCTCTACTACAATGGTTTAGTGTGTACTGTAGCAAGGTCCAGGTCTGGAAAATGGTAGCAAGCCAGCTCCTCACGAGATTTCTAGTTAGAGACTTTACTAGATCTTGAAAAATTTCACCCTGAATGAGTAAAGGAGGACACTGTAGTCAGAGAGTGCTGAACAACTGAAGGCAGTGTTGAGACTTGGGAGGATGGGAAGCAGAAACGGGCCCTCCTTGAGCTTAGAGCTAGAGGAAGTAAGTTTTGGACAAGAGGTGAGATGGAAAACTTCTTCAAAAAATGGGACACCCCTTTGGTAAGTACACTGAACTCAGTGCTTGAGGACTAGAAACGTATACAGAAAAAGACCAGAAAGCAACTGAGAGGAATACCTTGAGCAATATCCTCTTTCCCAGAAGGACTTCCAAATGGATGAATCTGCAATATCTTCCTGAAGATTTCATTGGACTTAATCTCCTCTATATTATGCACCTGATTTCAAGCAACAGCAGTTTACATTTAAAATCAAAAAATTCTCAATTTCTTCACAGTCTGAACACAGGAAATTACCTCAGCTGCCACTGAAACGCAAAGTTATGTTCTTAAAATGCATTTCGAGAGCTGCATTAGTCTACTTCAAAAAAACTGTGTCTACTCAATTTAATGGTATCTGATTTCAATTTTCTTATGTGTAGTTATCAAGAGCTAAATACCCTATGTACCTGAATCCATTGGCCCAAATCACGGAGAAGACAGAGCATACAGACTCATCACAATATCACAGTCTAAAGCTGAGTGTAAATATTATTTCTGTATTTTTAGATGGGCCACGCTTATATTTAGCCAATAGTGTTTATCAACAAGTTATGATACACAGTAAAAGCAAGAACGGTCTTTATGCTCATTTCCTTTCTGGAATTAGAGAGGAAATGATTTTTCATGGCTCAGTAAAGGTAGTAATAATTACTGACAGGTTTATGACAGTTCACAGAGAAGACATTTGCTGGTGGTTGATTGTCAAATGTAGGACCACAAGCAAAAGAACTGAATCAGAATAATAATTCTTGTGTTGTTTCTAAGAAATTTGAAAACAGAGAGAGTGGCAAGGTGACTGCTGTGCAAGGAACAAAGAAATGCCATAAAATCAAATTAGTTCGGAAAGCATCTTGAGGAGGGGCTGTCTACTGTTCTGCCTCAAGACTGGATCAAGCACTCAGTCATTCCTGACAGACGTCCATCTTACCTGTTTGTAAAAGACTTTCAGTGATACATGCTCCATAACCAGGAAACCTATTCTTGGGCTTTAGCAAGATAAAGGTTTCTCTAAAATCTAACCTAAAGCTCCCTTGCTGTATTCAGGCACTCTACTTCTTCTCCCTACCACCTTTCAGATGAAGAACAGGTTTTTCTTTCCTTTTTTGCACCAATATTTTATATTTTCAAAACCGTTATAATATCCCGTCTCTTTCTTTTCCCACCCCTCATCATCTTCTCTTCTTTAGGCTATCAGTCTCACTTCACCTTACCTTCCATGTTTCACAGACTTTTGACCATTCTTCTTGCTCTTCTCTGAGCTTTCTCCAGTTAACCCAGATTTCCCTTGGAGTACAATACCTGAATCTGGACACAGTGCTCCTCCTGAGGTCTTAGTACAGAAAAAAACATTAGTCCTACCTCTTGCAGACTTTTCTCCAGTTTGCAGTGCATGTTTGCCTTTTCTATGATAACACGCCAATGCTGAATCAGTCAGCTCACAAACCCAGACCCTTTTCTAGAGAACTGATACTTAACCAACCAAAGTTAAAGCAGTTAATCTTACCCTATAAACTTCTTTTAAATTACTTCTATCTAAATGCAGTATTTTGCACTTTTTCTATTGCTTTTATTCTGTTTTCACTTCTTTTCTCCAATCTATTAAGACAATTTTTCCAGTCAGTTTCTTTCTTCCCCTAGTGCCTCCCATCTTGACGTTATGTGAAAGCTTAAAAACCCCCATGTTATTCCTTATTGGATCATCCAAACTATTAATGAAAATACTGAATAATACCAGACCCTTGCAGAATTAAACTATATACGTCCTTGGATTTTGGCATGGAATTGCTTAGCTAACTAAACTCTAAATAGCGTGTTTTCTGGGCAGGGTTGTATCTACTCGATACTACATACATGTAAATCTTGCCTCATTAAAATGACATGAGAATCAATGTCAAAAGCTTTGCTAAAGTCACTGTATATGATATCCACCATTTCTACTTACTTATAAGGCCTGGTGTCCTACAGTAAAGTAAATGAGATGGGTTTGATATGATTAGTTAATGACAAATCCATGTAAATTGTTCCTTGTCTTCTTCTTATGTTCCAAGCACTAATAAATATTCTGTTCAAATATTTGTTCCAGTGTTTGTAAGGAAGTCAAAATTAGGCTAATGGATATCATTTTCTCATTTTTTAAAACTGTGCTCTGGTGTTACAGCATCATAGTCATCTTCACAAATTCTCAAGGAGTCGTAGTTGGGAGATCCGATGAGTCAGTTCTGTAGGTACCCTAGTATGCAGCTCAGAGGGCCCTCCAGTTCGAAAACACCCAGATCTCTAAGTACTAACCACTCTGCTCTAGTATTGCTCAAAGTCCCATGTATACAGCAACATGACAGAAAATTATGTATTATGTATTTTCAAAATTTCATCATATGGTCTCAGCAGGACAAAAGTTTCATGCATTATCAGTAGAATTTCAGAATTACTAGAGATATTTAATTTTGTTAACTCTGAAAACGAGGAGGTGTAGATGCCTGTTCCCACAAGATGACTGTCTCCACACCCTGCAAATGAAAGGGTCACAGCACGTTTTCAAGTTACTATGAGTCATTACGTATGCCAGGTGAAGATTTCCCAGATGCTGTTCTTAAAGACAACGAAGATATGGGCTATACTTTGGAAGCCTGAGTGCTATATAGAAATACATGCCTCTTGCAATGTGTCAGCAGTTTTTTACAGTGTGACCATTAAAACTGGAACGATCTGATCATGTACGTGTTGATGTTTATGACAAAAATCTTTAATTCTAAGACAAGTTGCAACAAAGAACTGACAAACTCTTTGGTTATAAGTGCATTTCTTCTCTAAAAAACCAGACAGCTGGGATATGTTAGCGATCCAGCCTTTGTCTGGAAATCAAAATTATTCACGTTTGACTAACCCTTAAATGCTAAGGGCTAAATATAGGTTTCTTATTCCCTTTGAGACCATACTGCCCTCAATAACTTTAAGAATTTAGACCTCTGCCTGATTATCCCTTAACTTAGACAGAATAAGAAAATAATATTACCTTCAAAGTCTGTGAACAATTTGGGATACACAGAAATTAATAGCAAAAGCCTTTGATGAGGGGAGGGTTGTAATCAATGCCTAATAGTGGAGCTAAACCAATATGAAAGAAGAGAAAGACCATTGGTTTCATTTCTCTGTCTGGTGTTTTGATAACATCATGGCATTAACTTCAGCAGAGCTGGTACCTGACACTGAATCACAACACTGGTGACTTGGGTTATTTACAGTAAGCCAACAGGAACAAGTCACCCCATTAAGAAGCAGTGCTTATTGCTTCCCGTCATTTTTTCACGTCACTTAGAGCTTCACACCCCAATTCTCCTTTCAGACTTTCAGTGTTTGAAGTTTATGTCTAGAAGTGTTTATAAAGCAAGCCTGAAAATAGCAAATTTTTTTTTTTAAAAGTATTTAAAATTTCAGCCAAGCAGAAGAAATGTGTGTGACGGGGGGAGGGAGAAATATGAAAAGCTGCTCAAACAGTTGCTGCCATAAATGCGACTTTAGACCACGTCTTCACTGCGAAAGGCCGGTGCTGCGAGGGGCAGAGGCCAGGTTTTGGGGTGGCTCCCTCCTGCACTGCTGCGGGCTCAGGGCTGGTCTGCTCTAGAGCCACCGGTGCCTGCGTGGTGTGTGATGTGCTTTGGGCCACATGAGGCCCTGAGTTGTCTCCATGACTTTGGGGAGGAGGGGGCCAGTTCAAAGTGGTAAACTATACATGTAGGGTGTCCCCATGGCCTGGGGAGACACACAGGAATGTCCTGAGGACAATCCATCTGAATGTGTCCCCGCTTCCCTGTATTTTGGCTCACCCTCTGCCTGCACCCCAGACTGAATGGGGAGGGAAGACTGGCTTATCCCCCAACCTTGTCCCTGCAGGTCCAAGCTGGGCTTGTCCCCAGAGAGCAGAGAGCTCAGTCCTAGCTCATGAGGGGCTGGAAAACAGAGCATGGATGTACCTCCCTTCTGCAAGGGCAGGGGAGTCCGGCACAAACCAGTGCCCTTCCTTCCCCATGCCACATGGGACGAGATGCTGGTGAGTCAATAAAAACCAGACCATTTCGGCTGGCCATCTCAATTTTGCAAAACAGTTGGCAGTGCTGTGACATGCCAAAGAGTCTGCCACTGAGCTCTGCCCCCGAGGAAACTTGATGAAGGCAACCTTAAATGCCTTAAATACCAGCTCAGAGCTCAGGCACCATCTGGAAACAATGAGCTGGTAGAGGCTGAGGTGCTGATGCACCGAATTAACGCAGGACCCAGGTGCTGACATGTTACTTCCAGCTCTCCCTCAGCCTTGGCGTGTCCCACACGTGGATTTCGGCAGCGGGGACGCAGCAGTCTCAGCGGCTGGGGACCGCTGTGCGGGCGTGTTCACTGCAGCTGGAGCTGGGTGAGAAATGGTCAAGATTCAAAAGAGGACCTTGTTTTCCTTTTCTGTAATATGTTTCTCTAAGATTTTTCAATTTCTAGGTCCTCTTCAACATATCCCTTACTCTCATCAGTTTTCTTAGCTGTGTTCCTCTTAGACTACATGTTTCCTTCTCATGTTTGTTTTCTCTTTTGTTTTATTCAAATGTAAGATTTTTTCATCATTTTTGCTTTCCATTTGTCCATTGTATTTTATTCAGTTTTCATTTTTTCCCTACCTTTTCTTTTGTTTCATCTCAGTCTTCCCCTCCTCCTTTCTATCACCATATTTACATTTCTCTTTCAAGGCCCACTTTCTATAGCCCTCCTCACATAATCTCTGGACACACTCTCCAACCCCCATATCAATCCTTTTTCTTTCTCTACTTTTAACCTTTTGTCCTTTTACTGGTTTTTTCCCTTCCAATGCATATTTTCTCCCCCTTCTCACATCCAGATGTTTTTCCCTCTCTATCTCCAGCTGTGTGAATAAATGACTTTTTTGTTTGTTTCAAGGAAGCTCGGTCAATCCTGAACAAAAGTACTCGTATTTTTCAGGAAATCGAAACTGCGTAAATTATCATTTTGGGTGAATGTTTCAAGTAGGACAAACTGAAAAATTGATGAGTTCGATCTTCGAGAAATTTTTAGTAAATAACAGTTAAAGTAAATTTGTAAATGTTGGAGTGACTAAAAAAAAACCAAAGCATTTTAGATTTTGGGGGTGGAGGTGAGGGCAGGGCAAATAGCTTCCCATTTCTTTTTTGGCAGGAGTAAAGGGAGGATTTCTAACCTAAATAACTCAGACAGATCCTACTACATCTTTGAAGCATATTTCTGCTGATCAGAACTAATGTTTTGGGAGCAAAATCATTTTGGCTAAAAAATTTATTCTGGCCATAATTTCCATGTCCTTCTTTTTCCCCGTCCATTATGGTTAGGTGCAGACAGCATGGAGGCATGGTGCACCTTTTAGCTGATATTTGGACGTTGCTTTAAAAAAAGAGTTGATCTCTTCCCAAGCAGGGAGCATCAGCTGTACTTTCTTGGGTATCCCAATCCTTAGCTTCCTGGAACAGCAATTAAAATATATCCCAGCTGGCTTAAAAATCTTGTATCACATCAAAAGCATGGAAGATTCTTACTGTCGACAGCAGTTTTTTAAAAAGGGGGCAAATGTGTTTCTTGCAAATTTTCTCCTGCACTTAAATACACAGAGGCAAAGCATTAGTCTCAGATGAAGGCTGCAAAATGAAAAACAGCAGCTGAGGATGGCCACGCTCTGCCCTCAGACATGCAATACTATTTCTAGTGATTCAGATGGGAGCCACATCTGGGTACCTGGGAGAAGAATCCGGCCCAGGCACGGCCCTGAATGCCATGGTTTTTCTGTCCATTGTGCCCAGATCACAATTAGCAAAAAGATTTTGTGGGAGAGGAGTGGAAAGAAGAGGAAACTGCCAAGGAGAGGATATTCTTCGCTCATAAATCCCAATGCATTGAAAAACAGATTAGACCCCTGCTTTCTTTTTAACCAGCCCCTGCCTAGAGTTCACTCAATCCTGAAATTTGCTGAACTGTTCAGTTCATGTCTACCCTGAAGTAGTGAATTGGCAGGCCTATTTCTAATGGTGATTAATGAAGCTTTTCAGAGGCAACCCATTATTTGATCCAAAGTTAAAACAGTAGTTCATCATTAATCACTACAAGACATAGGCTCACAGATTCATAATTCTTGGCAAGCCCATTTCATTAAGGGTCCCATTCTTTTTTTTGTTAAGCTGGGGCTCCCCTGTCTCCCCACCCCTCACAGCCGCCTTCCTGGTGCTCCATTTCCAGGTCCATTCGAATAAAAAGTCACACGCTCTCAGGGATATTCTTCAGGCTCCGGAACCACAACATCTTCTTCTAGATTTCAAAAATTCCTCTTCCCATAGAAAAATGCCTCCGATTATCAAATATGAGCCAACATTGGCACCCAGTGGCTGAACAGATTAATCACAGATACATATTCCCTTGAGCCCACCTTTTCTATTCTTCAAAGACAGATTTTCCTTTGGGATGTATGTGGTACTCTTACACAGCCTTCCAGCCTTAGGCCGTCTAGTCATGGCTGTGAAACTAGTTATGCTAAGAAAAGAGCAGGAAAACACATGTTGTGGCTGGTTCTCCCCTCTGTCAGGGCCCATCAAAGTCACTCCACAGAAGGCACCAGGTGGGACTAACATCACTAAGGTGCCTGGGGTGAGGAACCCTACACTGACTCCTGGGAGGCCACAGCACCCACACGATGTCCTTCGGCACCCAGCAAACATACCGACATACCCACTCTGCCTCTGCAGGTATCGCCTGCTCGGAGAAGGGCTGCACCTGAGTTTGTATGTCCTGCTGTCTCATAGAGCTGTAAGACACTAATAATGGTGTAACCAGTGGCCTTAGGAAAAGTCATATTGCACCTTTTGTCTCTAAATTATCTTCCTAAACTTGCTGATGAAGCAATGACAGAAAAGCTGGAAGGTGGCTGCCGTGTAAAGAAGGGGCAATCCCGAGCCATTACTGTTGCAGATGTCAGTGAGGCACGGACTCTGCCTTATGGACGTTCGTTGGCAGCACTTTGTCACAGCCCCCAAAACATATGAAGAGTAGAGTACCTACTTCTTGGCTCTAGCCACCTTGCAAGCAGCAGGAGCATCAGCAAAGGGGGATCCAATACTTCCAAAGGTGTTTCAAAATCAGAAGGTAAAGGGCAGAAAGGAAATTTCCAATAATTTTGCAAAAGCCACATTTAGCTCTGAGAAAGCTGAAACATTTCGTTAGCAAACAGAAAAGTAGTTCACTGAATTAATGTAAAAATGTTAAGGCATGATATTAAAATGCTTTAATGCATACAGTGTATATAGTCTATATCAATAATTCAATAATTCAATAGAATAATATGATAGGGTAATTTGTACATGAGTATAACATGAAATTAAAAGACCAAGTTCAAATAAATCTTTTTTTGTCTTATAGAAATGGACAGCTTGGCTTGATCCCATAGAAATATTGTGGAATATTTCGTTTAGTCCTTTTAGCCAGAACCAACTTCTCCAGTCATTGAATTGAAAATGTTTCATCAGCTTTAATCATAATGTCTCTAATCAGATATAAAAATTAAGGCTCGGAGGAGTAAACGGCTTTTTTTTCAAGGCTACACAGAAAGCTATTTGAAGAATCATGAACTGCTCTCCCTGCAGGACGGTGCCCCTTCCAGCACTTATGACCACGTCCATACGACTGTAGTGTTAACTAACAAGAAGCGGCTCAGGTTTTCAAACAGTGCTTTACAGTACCCTAACCCACTTGAGAATCCATCTTTTATTTTCATTCCTACCCTGTTCCATTTACCTCCAAGCCATTAAGCAATATCATAGACATGGAAGAGAACAAGGTGCTAGTGCCTTCCACTGGAAATGCAGGTGCTGCATGGGATTGAAAACTCTACCTGAACACAGACGTTCATTGCCTTACAAAACCAAACACATCTGTACACCAAAAGGAAAAAATGCATTTCACTAATAAAATCCAAATATAGTATTAAAAAATCCCTCAAACACAGATACGTAATTTTGAAGAACTTATCACAAATAAAATTAAAGTTCTGTATGAAGAAAAAACATGTTAATTAATTTTCCTTTCAGTCTGAGAAACTTGCTTCCCAGCGAGCACTTTCCATACTGCAATCAAGGCTGTAAACTACAAGGTAGAACAGCGTGAACAATGAGAGACGTTTCCTAAACCTGCTCCATGGGCACACTGAGTAGGGCTGCTGAGATCATGATCAGTTTTAAAAAGAAAACAACGAGCATAAGGGAAAACAATATCCGTTCTGCCTGCCCGCGACCTGCAGCATGACTGGAGAGCTTTCCTGGAGCTGTGAGCTGGTAAGAGTTTGACCTCAGCGAACAGCGTCCCAGTGTCCCACCAGACCAGAAGTCCTCTCGCCGGGTGAGCTTTGAGTTGGAACTTTGGGCTGGCCCTGCAGGAATCTCAGAAATGTGCTGGCTATGACCGCTCAGCAGGGTGCTGCTTTCCGTGCATGGCCTCCTGCCTCTCCGGGACACCCTCCCTCCGGGACAGCAACATGCAACACCGAACATGTGGGTGCAAGCCATTACTTGCAATCAGACATCAGGTAACGGACTGCGGCCAGAGCTTAGACGGGAGGCACTGCGTGTGTGTAAGCCTGCCTATGGGCATGCACATAAGGAAACATTACTGCTTTGCAGAAGTGCCCCAAAACACCAAAGCTTTGCCTTCAAACCACTAAAAAGGGCTGCTGTGCACACAGGCTCCCCTCACCTCAGCCCCCTCCTGCATAGGCTGCTTTTTAGCGTGCAGCTACACGTGCCTCGGCACCTCTTCAGCCTTCGCTCGCTGGCTCAGCCTTTCAGCAACACCACGATACTGGCAGTCGTGGTGTTAATGCGATATTGGCAGCTGCTTGCTGGGAAATCGGCCGGCACTCCCAAACACGGAAAGTTCCCAAGCTCGCCCTTTTTTATTGCTGGTGGTTTGCCACAGCGGGTGCTCGGCCGCTGCTGGCTGACATGTCAGCCACACCTCGAGGACAAGGCTCTGTGGCTCAGCGTTGCCTGTATATGCGTTTGGAAGAGGTTCTTTCCTTTATGCTCCACAAGCTTACAGAAGGCAGGAGGAAGATTTCCTTCCCCTCCCCCCCATCCCTTTATTTTCACAGGCTTTGCTCACGAACTGATTGGGAATACTCGGTGGGAATATATTCTCTGTAAATAGTTTCTTCTTCCGCCTGCCTCCTCTGTGCAGCCAGGAATGCGGGATTTACAAAGCCAGAAAAAGACTATTCAAAAGAAGCCTGTCTCTTTAGCACCAGCAGTTAAGATACTCAGCTGGGCTGAAGCAGATCTCAGTCCTGTCCCCTTGGCGTTTATGCAATCTACGTTAGATAATGAAGTAAAATCAGACATGGTCTGAAGACCACTTACTCAGCTGCCACCCACCCTCCCCATCCATCTATTACTGATGCATCAGCCTGAGCTTTTTTCCCGTTCCCAGCTGGCTCTGCCACACAGGACCCGGCAGCGGGAGCGGGAGCGATGCCACGGCCCTGTGCCGCAGCCCAGGTGCTGCTTTGCTCGCAGCAGTCCCGCTCCCTGGCAGAGCCTTCCCCGAGCACTGCAGCTCTCCCCTGGCACACCACCCGGCTCCACCTCATTCGTGGCCCTGCTACAGGACCCCGTACGCGCACACAAAGAAGTCGGGAAAACTTCAGAAGTTACCCGGTGCCCGCACTCGACCATGGCATGGCTAGTCCTGCGGCAGAGAGTACGCGATGCTGATGGGAGTTGTCCCGCTTTGCCAGTGAGACAGCCCTTCGGAAGGCATCAGGGAGGCAGGCTGCGAAGAGCAAATGAAGACCCTTTGTTTTAACGAGCTCTGACAGAGGCAAAGGGAGCAGCTTTCCGTGTTTTTTTCCGAAGGTTTCTTTCCTTTAGGTGGCAGTATGTGTTTACAGCTCCTCGCAGCACCGCCTGCGCTCCCAGCCCCGCCGCCGAGCATCCTCTGCCTGTGCTCAACCATCGCTGGGTTAATTTTCCAGAAAATCCTGCACAAGCAATTAAAATGTTAATGTTGTGAGGGAAATGCCTCCGTTGAAGTAAACTCATTCGAGAGTCAGTTGTGCTCGGTGGAAGGGGAACAGTCTATTGATTTTGAACAAGGTCATATCTCATCAGGCTTGCCACCTGGATTATTTTTGTTTGCGCTGATCAGCTACCGAGTCCTTGATTTCACAGCGAGTTTGAAATCACCTTAATGAAGCAGAAATTTGAGGGGGGATGGTTTCCCTCCCAAGACTTTTCTTTATTATAGAAATGTGCTCCCTCACCTGTTTATCTCTGACCACCTGCTCACCTCTGTGCTTGTTAACCTTATTTCACTAAAGCAGCAATAACTGATGCAAAACTCTCAGTCCTGGCAGCTGCCAACTGAATTCACACCTTACGCTGGGATTTGTGCCGCAGCCAGCCAGCGGTGCCTTCCCTCAGGAGGCTGGGAACGCCTCAAAGTGAAATTCTGTTAAAACCCAACAAATTTATCAGTTTATAGAGCCTTCAAGCGACATTTGTATGGGCATAGGCTAGGTCTGTATTGTACTTTATTTATATAAGAAAGGACTATAATAAAAG
>NW_009233973.1:7658-13748 GCF_000690835.1 Fulmarus glacialis | reverse complement strand
CCTGCTGATGGAGGCTGCCTTGCATGCAGAATAACTAACCCCGTTAAGACAAGGTATGCTTAGTGAGAGTGCACTAGTATTCCATTATGAGCAAGAAACACCTGGGACAGAGAAGCAGAAGCACTTAAAGCCTGATTTCATTTGCAGATTCCTTGTGGTCTCCGCCCAGAGCTTGTAGTCTTTCCTCCCCGAGCCCAAGGTCTTTCAGTGCTCTCTTCTCATGAGTGTGGTCACGCTGGAAAAGGTGGATATGCTTTTTCATCATATCTAAAATAGGTTATGCTATTTCTAGTGATACAGGCTATGACTCCCTAACCCAAATGCTAGGGTATTTGCATGCTTAATTCACATGTCTAATTGCCATAATTGCACATGCTCATTAGGCAATTTTGTGTGCAAATGCTGAGTTAGGCACATAACTAGGCATAGTGTTTGCAGTGTGATTTGGTTCAACACTCGTGGAAAATTTGTGAACAAATTAGACATGCAATTGAATGCACATTTTCTACGCTAAGGAGTTGGGCAGGGCCTGGCATCAGGCAGACTGCAGTCTAAATGAATGAGCAGAAAGTACTGCCCTTGTGAATCCCAGTGCAAGATTGAGTCCTTCATCCAGAGAAAAATCAGACCTAAGCTGTCCCTCACATTATCCAAAGATTTACACCCTCCTTTCAGGTTGAGCTGGAATACTGGGAAGCAAAACAAATTTAACGTTCATCTGGAAAAAAAAAAAAGACCACCACCAACAATCATGAAGCTCTAATTTTATGACCTGATTGCTGAGGACGAGTAGATACAGAGCCTCTCTGTCAGAAGGGAGACAAAGCCAGCCTGTCTCTTCCTATATTCCCATAGAAGACACAACAGTGAGTAACCCAAGTAGCTCAGTGTTAGCAATAAAGGATACTAGCACGGCTTTAAACCAGCACAGCTGATTTGAGTTAGAGCCCACCTGTGGAAGCATGACTACAAGAAACCCCAACTTTCATGGTCTAATGTTTGTAATTTCTCTCTCTTGCTGAAGATATATGTTCTTTAATAAAAAGTACAGAAGGAAATACCCCAAAAGTAAGAATTCAAGGCACAGAAAGACTGAGTTATGGTTTATTTAATCCTTCAATTTTACCCTTCCCGAGCCAGTCTGCAAACTCTCTTGCTCTGAATTTATGACAAGCAGGACTAAAGGTACTGTCTATAGATTAACATTGACATTTCCTTTGTGCATTAATCCTTTGCATCTCATTTACCATACATTTCTGCTGAATGACAGAAAAATGATGATTTTTTTATTACTGAGTAGATTATGATGAGGCACATTTTCACCACCATTCAGGAAAATACCGAATGGGAGTCAGAGCTGTCTTTTTACCTTTGCCTGTACAGTGACAATGTGGGCTCCCTGTGAGGGACGGCCTTTTGGAGGACAACAAGGTGCAGCTCCATCCTGCAAACTCCCAGGAGACGAAAGCGCAGGACGCCACAAGGTCAGGGACGCTACATCGGCTATAACGCCACAGCAGCGATGAGTCCTTGAGATGGAAGCGCTCACAACTGGGACATCTTCAACTTTGCCAGGGCTGCACAAAGGCAGTCCTCCCTGCTCAGGACAGGGCATATGTCACCTAACACAGCTCCTTGCCCAAAGTTTTTCGGTAAAAAGCACGCTTACTAGCTGTAGGTACATGCCATAGCACTTATCCACCATGGCCACCAACAGCATAGCCCGACACACGCAATTTCAGAGGAAAAAAAAGCTGTGATGGCCCTGTCTCTTGTAAACTGCAGATTTGCATTAAATTTCCTTAGGTTTAAAAGTGTGAAAAAGCTTAAGTTGACATAGTATAAGAATGCAAACATCATAGATATAGATATAGATGATATAGATGATATAGATATAGATGTAGATATATAGTTACAGACATAGATATATAAGTATTTCTAAGCTGTGAAGTTCTCCTTAGGGTGTAGTTTCATGATATGAAGTCTTTGGTGAAAAGACCAACTTAAGGAGTTTGGCCCACAGCACTCCCGCCCACCCCACCTCATGGTCTTCCCCACAAGGAAGGGTATTTTTAACCCTGGTGAGTTCAGAGAGCAGATGTACTGGCATGAATGAGCTGTGGTGTAGAGCTGGGAACAAAAGCAGAGAGGCTGAGGGAGGCTTAAGTCCTCTTTGCCACCAAAACTACAATCTCATGAATCTAGAGGAGAGGAGAGGAGAGGAAACTGCAGCTGCCATATGAGCAAATGCAATGGTGCTTTCTTCACCCAGAGCCCAGCAGACCCTTCTGGTGCTGCTGTTTGACATTTTGCTCGGCAGCATGTTTACATGGACATAGTTACTCTGATGTTATGTGGAGCTGACTGGGAACCTCCCTGTGTTCAAAGGTTTAAAGAAAGTGTGGAAAAATACATACAAAAAATTGTAACTGGCTGGGAGAGGAAGGAGGGAAGGAAGGCCGGAGAGAAGGAAAGAAAGGGGAGGAAAGGGAGAAAATATGTTTGTATAATATTGCATGTGCCTATGGTGCTAACAAACATTGACATTAAGATTCCATGGTTTATTAAGATAAAATCCTCAATTTAAAAAAAAGCCTAAACCACACAGAACATATAGAAGTTGATATAGCACAGTGAATGAACGTGAACAGGAGAAAAAAACACCCAAGTGAAAATTCAGGGGCTAAATACCCCACCCTACTTTACAGCACACACAGCAGAGTAAGCCTAGGAAATATTCCTTAGGCTATAAAACTACACAAAGGACTAGAGTGTCCCATTTTTCTTTTTAATTTAAAGAAAATAGCCAGAGCCACTGAAGAGAACAAATTGACCTCTTTGGGTCTCTCACTTTCTCAGAGACATTTCTGGTCAATCAAGCCTGCACGTCGTTCCTGGAAGAATGACCACAGCCTCCACACTTCTGGCCTCTACCCTGGAAGCCATTGCTTAGATTTCCATTACCCCACTCTATGTCAGACCTGTCCATAGCCTTCGTCAATGGCGAAAGGTCAGAAGTCTCCCAAACTTAGATATCAGCATATATTCTCCCATAAATTAGACACAGAAATTTCAAAATCCATATTCCTGAGTGATAGGGCATGTCATTCCCCCCTTTCTGCTTCTTTTCAAGGGGTTACATGCAGTTTGGCCTGTGTGGCTTTACAATCCATCCATTTTAAAAACAATTAAAATAATACAACATCGATTTTATATTTTTTTAAGTACCGCAGCTTGCAGGAATGTTGAGTGTGAATGGCTCCTTCCCATATAACATAGCATGTAATACCCTCCTGGGGTGGGGACCGCAGCCACCGAGCACCCCTGCTTTGAAGGCATGCCCCGCTTCCATGACACCAGAAATGGGAACAGACAACGGGTTTCTGCTTGGGAGCAAAGAAACACTGCAAAGCCGAGCGCCGTGCCCAAGGCGCCCAAAGACGGGGCTATGCCCTCCCGAGGCTGGGCTTAGCCAGGAGATATCTCCCAGTGCCGGCTGTGCCTCAGGTTACAGATCATTTTGATTTTCCTTTGCTAAGGGTTTTTTTCACTCTCTTTCATGGGGAAGACAAGCTCCCCTGCGAGGGTGGCACAGCCCAACAAGAAAAAAGCCTCCCTCCGAATCTGCTGGGATCCTGGGTGCGCTGAGGGCTGCACTTAGCCTCAGCTCTCAGAGAAATGAGGGTGCTTCAGAGCCAAGGCTGCGCCTGGCTGCAGGGGAGGCAATTATCCGCCGCGAAATATGGGGGGCGGGGGGGGCACGAAACACACACACACGACAATGCGGGGCCTGATCTCCAGAAGTGCTGAACACTTGTGAGGCAGCGAACACCTCTGGCGCTCGACGGCAGGAGTTAAGAGCATTCGGCACTTTAGGAGAGTTGCTAAGCATCCCCAGGAATCGGAAGGCGGGGGTTTCTGCGTGTGGGTTTTTACCTGCAGTCGGAGCCTCGGATACTGCAAGATCCCTTTACACCTAATTAAGATAAATCGCGGAGAAATATACAAAGATGCATAATTTACCTGCTCTTCGACTGATTTAAGTGTATCCCCGTAGGGAACTACACCCATTTAACTAAAATCAAGTTAGAAATCAATTTAGTTACATTAGTGCATTTTCGGTATGGAATAGCCCTTAATTTGAATGGGAATAAAGACCCACTATGGGCCGATTGATTCTGCTAGGTGAAGGAAAAGCTTTTATTCTCAATATAGCTACAAACGAAATCAGATTCAGAATGCTACAGGATATTATGTATGGGAAATATTAGGATCTGTGGGTATAGGCTTGTCTTTTTTCACACAGCTCTGAACATCTTATTTCCTCCTGTGATTTCAGGCATTCCCACGCAGAATTATCCCAGAAAACCTGAAAAAGGAGACAGTTTCCCTTCCAAGAACCACAGGGGCTCACTTTCAGTGGCAGAATATGTGGGTCTCAGAAAGGTCTTTCCAATTTAATGTGTGAGCTCAGGAGACACGGGAGAAAGGAAAAACCTTCCCTCTAGGAGCATGCAGGGGGGAAACTGCGTACACCGCGAGGGAAAGGAGTCAGGATAAGAAACCCCATCTCAGCTGGCTGTGTGCCTCCCCTGAGCAGGGACAGGGACCGAGCGTGGCTTTGCAGGGGGAAGGGGAGGGAGCAGACCTCCTGTTTGCACCCAGTGGGACCTGGCAGGGAGGAGGTGGCACGGGTGGAACAGCTTGAGCAGCACAACGTGTCCCCAGAAGGAGGATTGAAATGTCCCTTCAGCTTCCTTAGCTGGCTCACTTTCCCCCAAGGCACAGATTGTTCAGAGGGGGCTGGTGGGAGCTTGGGGACACTGACTGGCCCGGAGGGCCTGTCTGCAGCCACCTCTGGCTAACACACCTCTGGCTCCCGTCTGAGTGCCCAAAGGAGACTCCGCAGCGGTTGTGCCCCCTGGGCATTCCCGTTTGACCCCATTGCCTGCCCACATCTCTGTGTGTGAGGGAGAGATCAGGCAAGGGAGAGGGAACAGAAAACGGGGGTTTTCCAGTGACAATGGTCTGCTCATCCCAGTTACTTAATTTTCACTGTTGTCATTTCTTAGACCAGTGAAGATCGCTTGCTAATCTTGCCCCCACTATCCAGCTCCCGACCTTCAAACACGGTCCTAGAAGCAATGTTATAAAAGATATATGAAGGAAGACTCTAGGTGGCACTTCAGGCTGCATAACTGTGACCTTGTCTATCAAGACACGCAGCATTTAAATCATAAGTTTAATCAGGTAATCCTTAGGTAATCAGGATGATCAGCAAAAGTACATTAACACTGTGTAGTTCTCTGCAGCAATTCCCAGCATACCTTTCCTGTGTACCCAGACCTATAGTTCAGTTCCACTTCACTGGAAGAAAATGAAACTACCCACTGGAATAAATCAGAAACAGGCCCATGGAGCTCTTGCAAGACTGAAAGTTTGGCACCTAAACAGAAGCAAGAAGCCTAAATATATGTGTGAACCTAAAATACTAGAGATGAGTGCTATAGCAAAAACCACTGGAATTTCTGCAAAATGCTGCACCACTCCAATAACTGCAGAAGGGATACACAGGGTGTATATTTTGGTTCTGTTGAAAGTATTGCACTGTCTATTTTCTGTAGGTTTCGTCAGTACAGAGCTAGCAATATTTACTTTTCTCCTCTCTCTAAGCCCCAGTTTGGCAGCACATCACTAGTCACTGGGTGCCTCGGACATGTGCTTGCTTGACAATTTACTGAGAATTAAGCAACAGAGCAGCAGCGAAGCACGCTCCGACATGCTTTTTGGAATCGGGGCCCAAATGCAGATGCGTTTCTCAGTGGACATCTGAAGGTACTGTTCCACACCACAATTATCTAATGGCAAAGCTGCCAAAGGAAGACCCTGCCTTTTCCCACCCACAGCAATTTGTTACTCTCTCTCCTCCCTCCCATTTATCACTCCTAAGTGTGCTGATACCCTTTAAACTAAATTAGTGAAATGGCCGGTATTAGAAAAACCAGAAAGCTCCGCTGATCTGTTTTAGACCGTGACACCAGAAATAGCTGCCTTAACTGGGGGAGGGGACAGCAAACTGCAGTAGGGAAA
>NW_009233973.1:0-7632 GCF_000690835.1 Fulmarus glacialis | reverse complement strand
CAAGGACCTCTTCAAACTGCTTTCTTCTACAGAAATGTTACTGGTGACCAGCAGCCAGCTGTCTATACTAAGCGGACCAAAAACTCACCTGCTTCTTCCTAGCTCCTCATCATTGAATCTGCGTTAGACTAGTTCACGATTCGGCATCGGGAAGTCCCATAGGCTGCCTGGAAAAAGGCAGGGGATTCAGGGCATGCAAGAGATCCGGGTCCTTCTCTGCATGGGGTCCTCTCCTCTGCCGCGGCACATCTGCAAGCCCTCAACTGCAACGCAGCCTTTACCCCATCACTCTTCCCGTGCCCCCGGGAGAGTTCATGTCCCTGGGAGGGGAAAGTCCAACCCTTTTGCCTCTGTGCAAAGCTGGGCCAGCTGCTCCAGGAGGTGTGTAACACCTTCTCCCCATGGGCCAAAAGAGCCGACCCCTTCCCTATCGGCTGATGAATAGGCAGTTGGCAGCTGCAGGCGACTGAGGAGCCCTGTGAACAGTGAAAAGTAAAAACAATAAAGAAGGTGAATCCCAGCCAACTTCTTGAGGATTTACAAAATGAATGGTGTCAAGTTTTGACAAACATGTTTTTTTCTTTCGCAGTGAAACTGGCGAACCCAATTCAGAGTGGTTCCCATGACAAACTTCCTGCCATCCTCTCCTAGGGAGAAGCAGCCTACCCCACCGAAGCTGGCACCGCTATGCACAGGTTAGATATTCCCAGGTAGATGGAGGTATGAATACACAGAGTGGAGGCAGAACAAAAGGGATGCTACATTCATTTTTTATCGGGTTCTCTCCCTCTCTGTCTGACTCCAGCTTGCCATGTCTGCAGAAGCATTCAATAGTCATGGAACTGGACAAAGTGAGTTCACCTTTCAGCAATGGGGACATCAGTCAGTCCTGCCCTCCCCACCTTAGCCTCTCTGTTGCAACACCCTCGGAACATTTCACCATTATTTTACTGCTCATTACCCTCAGTTTATTACCCTCACAGTTTAACATCAGTTTACCCCCGGTGATGAAGTGAAGGCGGATTTCACCCACTGAGCAAAGCTATGGACAAACTTCACGGCAGCCTCAATAGGCATTTTGGTCCCTAATTCCCAGTGAGGACCAGGAGGGCTGGTGCTGAGTAACTCTAGTGCATAGCCTATCATCTGACCTGCAGGTTGTGTGCACAGACCTGGTACCTTCTCACAGAGGAGTCCTGGCACCCTGGGGTCCCTGGCCAGGTTTCTTCCAGAGAGCAGGAGCCCAAAGGGATGCAGTATTTGAAAGGAGGAGAGAGGGAATGCACTGCGAAGAACAGCTCTTCCTTTAAATCTCTTATTCCTACCATCTTCTCTTTGAGCCTCAGTGATAAACTCAAACGACATTTTTTTATGCTTGCTTTTATATATATGGACGATGTAACCTAAAAATTGGGGTTTTGTGTCCTCTGGGCCAGCTCTGGACAGTCATGTCATAATGCGGAACACAATAAATGCCAGTTTGACTTAGAAGACACTCAGCAGGGGTTAGGTTCACCATCCGCAAACAGTATTATCTTCAGCGCCGTAATCAACCTGGAGGAGAAATGGGTTGCTAGGACCTTTGGCATTTCGAGTGAAGTAAAGTTATACAATTAAACTTCAGTTAGGAAATATCCATAACTTACCAACAGGGGAGAGCAGTTAAGAGCATTACCAGCTGTCAGCACCTGGGAAACTAAATTGAATGGCCAGAGCGCTGAGATATGAAAACTGAAAAGAAAAATCACATGTGCCTACTTTCTTTATGGCTGCGATGTCATAGGTCGTATGTTGTGCTAACCTGTAAGAAATAATAGGAACTTGGAGATAAAATATAGCTCCAAATGTGAACTGGGGCATGGCGTAGGAGAAGTTAAGCAAGGACAAACAGATTACTAGTGCTCTGAAGTATAAAATCACTGTCTCAGAGACTGCTCTCTCTACTCCTAGCAGCTTCATAAGCTAAACCAGCTGTTGCAAATAACACTGTTAGATTGTTAAAGACATCTATTTCCTTGACTGTAAATAGAAATACAATTTCTTTAAACTAAAAATACTCTCTCATGTAAATTTGTTTTTTTTAAAAATTGAATTGGCAATATATGTAATGACAGCCTTCAGGGATGTGTGATGCTTGTACAGATATTCCTGAAAAATTTGCTATCACTTTTATAAATTTAACACTCCCTTCCTGAATATCGTAAATTATTTGGGCAATGTACTGCAAAACAGAAAATAAAGAAATACCAGCTGAAATGGTTTGATGGACTTTATGTGGGAGGAACTGTGGACTCGCACATAGGAGGGGAGATCTCTTAGCCCAGGCTCATTGAAATGGGGATAAGCAGGAGCAGCAGGGATGGGTTCAACCTATATCTGAGGAGGAGGAGGAGGAATGCACTGAAGCATCTCTTGACTGAGAGACTGAGGAGCCATAAACACCTCCCACCCCTCCATGCAGTGGAGCTACTTGCGTTACCCTACAGCAGCAGATGTGGGGCATCAAATATCACTTGTGTAGGGCTGATGTATCATCACTGTGTGGCATCAAGAGCCCGATTTGGAGGGTCAGTGCAGGACATAGCCGTTTGGTGTCATGCAGCGAGAACAGCCACGCAGAGTACAGGAGCAGGTTTGGGGAAGGAGTGCGGTAGAGGGGAAGAGGCTGGTGGGAGCTAGGGTCAAGCCTAGTGCGGTGTGAATTAGGAGCCTGGCTAAAAGCAGGAAACGTTCACACTTCTCAGAAAGCTTTATGAGCAGTGATAATGAAATAGCAACCCCCGAAGCACTTACGTTCCCATTCACTTTTCTAATGCATCCATTTGAACAGTAGCTCCTGTCACAGGCTGTTCCTGCGGAGCGACGGGCAGAGCGTGCATGTGGCCCGAGAGGAGCACAGTGACACTCGCAGTGGCGTACGCCAGCAGCAAGTACCAGCCTGTTTAATGAGGCCCTCCATCACTCCCTGCCCTGGCTGACTGCATACTGCGTGTGGCACTGGCGTGGATGCCTTCTCCAAAACTCTTGCTTCACGTCAGGGAGGTGCACCCATTTGTAACTCTGCTTCCCTGGCTCTGCGGGCGCCTCCGGCCACACGCCACGTTGAGGGGGAGGCAATGACGACGGCTGCGATGGAGCCTTCAAGGGAATGCTGACTCACCCCCATCCAGAGGTTGCAAGAAGCACCCAGGATTCTCCCTCAATGATTCACAGCAGATGGGGAAACGTAGGCGACAAGCGCAATACCTCCCCAGCCTGCCATAGCTTTGAAATGCCATGGCCTCACATAACATTGCTAAAACAAATACAGCGATTAAAAACCTCTGCGTAACGAGTCCGGTTCTGCAAACATGTAAACGGGCGGCAGAGCAGTGGCGATGCTGAGCATTGCCTGGTAAGCCATTTTCTCAGAGCTACATAATGGCCACATCCATAAAGAAGCGGGGGAGGAAAGGGAGGGAAGCGCAGGAAATCCATTACTGCCATAAAGGGAAGGAAACGGAACAGGAGCCTGGACCCAAATCTGGGTCCTCCTGGATTCCTGACCTCCTGCCAGGGTAAGATATTAGAAACCAATACCGGGGTGGAGCGGCAGTAACCGCTGCAGTGACTCATTGCCTTGTGAAAAGCAGAGCCACCCAGACAACTGGCACAGCGCCTCGCTGTGCGCGCGGCCTCGGAGAGCTCGCCCGGTCACGTAAGCAGCTGGCACGCTTCCTGCGATTAACGAAAAATGCAGATAATTTAGCCTGGCTACCTGAGTGCTATCCCTGTTATTGTCTGATAGAAATGGAAACACAGTCATCCTGACGTGACTTTTGATCCCGAAAAAGCATGTAGTACTACGTGAGATAGCCAGGAAATGAAAGTCCAGATGGAAAGAGATTAGGAATTGCTCTTTGAGTTGGTTAAAATCACAGCTGACCTTATTATTCAGTGTTCAAGCAGGAGAGAGAACTCCGAGACAGGGCAACATTCAGGCTTTCTCCTTCCCCCTGCCTATACTGCTGCTGCCCATACCCGATTCTGGTCATGTGCTGCGTTCTCACAGTTCCCATACAATCCCACCCTTGTGCTCCCAACTCGGGGACGAGGAAGCTGTTTATCACAGCATTCCGTTTGTCACATTCATTTCAGACGACGATAATACCCAGTTGCAAGTAGCACATTTTACATCAGCAAATATTGCAGCAGTTCTTCTCCAGATGGGGAAACGAAGGCTTAGGGGGGTAAAAACACTTTCCTCTGGCCACCTAGCGAGTCACTGATCTCCCAAATTCCAGTGCAAAAGTAAACATCACTGCCTAGGCTTGCTTTTAGATTTAGCTTGTCCCTCTGAAGTCCATACATAAGAATTGTGCCTAACAACTGCAGCTAAAATTATATTTTTCTTGCGGGTAGCGGTTCATGCCTTGGTACTGTAGTCAATCCCTCAAAAGCCCGTGCGCTTTCAGCATTTGCCTAATCAAATTTCAGCAGAGTGCACATAGCGCTGTATCCAATCTGTCTGTTTATAAAACTTGACAAATTTTTGGCATCAGCGATAGAGAAGCCCATTCACCACCATCTTCCCCAAACCTGGAATTCGCAGCCTGATCGGTGCAGCTTGCCTTCACGTGCCTCACATGTCTCGAGGAAATAGTTTTACCTGTAACTGCATCTCCGAACACCAGTGGGGAAGGTCTTTGGTGTGATAGGCTATATCCTTCTTGCCCATCTTTTCTTTCTTCCCCTTTCCTCCATCCACTACTGCTCGCCATAGGAAATGCTATGGAGATGCATCTTGACATTGAGTGTTACAGGGGCTGATATTAGAGACAGAGTTCCTTCAGAGTTCAAGGCTGGCTTGCTACATGTTTTGTTTGCTTCTTGAACCTTCTTAAAGCCACAGCTGGGAATTTTAATAGCTTTCCCAGCTGCCTGTCTGTGATGGGGGAAGACCCAATGTGACCGAAGGCCTGGTATGACTGTGCTCTCACTCCCAGGTAAAATTAAAAAACCTCCCTGAATGTAAACGGGGATTTTGGGTTTGAAACTACACAGCTGCCGAGATGAGCTGTTATTTAGTTTTGGTGGCACCCAGTCGTTCAGTGTGTCCTCCATCTAACCCATAGCAGAACGGGGCAGTTTAGGAGGGCTGCTGTGGAAAGTCCCTTCCGACCTTGCTCCAGGCCCATGGGAATACAGCGCATCCTCACTGCCCCATCGCATCTCTTCCTATTCCCGCAAGCCCCACAACTGCTCACCAGCCCCGACTGGCGTATTTCGCCTGCACGTCACAGCTCCTGCACTCACATTGAATGTCAACATGCTCTAAGTGTCCTGGGTCTGATGCTACAGTCTGCTGCAATATTATCATTATTGTGGGTAGGACGATTATTGGTATTTAACTATGGCTTTATTTTCTTGGCTCTTCATAGCAAACAAATGAGATTGTGATCTATGGCTGTTTCCATTTCGGTGTCTCTGCAGCTCTACTGCAGAATGCCATCATCCACACCTCTGATCCCTGTGAGTCCTGTTAGCGCATCTTGTTGGCAGCAGAAGTATTCTTCCACTGCAGGTTTGATCCAAAACAGCATATTCCACCATCTGCAGCTACCTGCTGGTGTCCAAGATGTAGCGAGGTGGTTGCTTTCTTTATCCAATAGCATTCGCCAATATTTATCTTTGGCACCAAGCGCCGAGGCTATTTTTGCTTCTGCCAAGTCAGGTAACACGTCTTTCGTTGCAGGCACTTGGTAATGAGCAGTTTGTCGTACTTTGATGAGGTCGCTCGGGCTTATGCGAATGAAGCTTTTGCCCGCGTGGAGGTTGGCTCCCAGGCCACGCACCCAACCGGGGATGCGGCAACTGCAGCACTGACGCCATCTCTCTCCGTTCCCTGTATTGGCTGCTGCTTCTCCTTCGCCCTTGGTGCAGTGGTTGCACAGGTGCCATCCTGGCTGAATCACTGTCTCTATTTCAAGGTGAAATATGCCTGGAAGATATCCCAGTCCTTCGAAAATATCTTGATAACCTTTCAGCAGCCCTAGCTACAGAAGCGACACAGAGCAACGCCTGCGCTGACTCTTCAGGGGCCAGCTCTTCTGCTTTGCCTGTGTGGTTCTTACCACAGCTATTGCACCTGGTCACATGTGCAGGTTATTTTCTACTGATGATTTTTTACTACCTGGTCTTTTCCTCTGGAGATTATTTCTTCCCTTTTTACTTGTCTTCTTGCAAAAACATCAGTGCTTCTCCTTTTTGTCCCTCCTTCCACCCCAAAACCACAAGCTGGAGCAGCACTTCATCTACTCTGTGGCTGTGAATTGGTGTGCACTTGCTTTCTACACAGCCAGATCTCTCCCAACACCAGGATGGGCTCTTCAAGCAGCCTCACAGAAGTTATTCCTTCTTTCGAGCATACCACAAATTCTTTTTTTTAATACACAATCTGTTAACAGAGGAGTCAACCATTTTTTCTGGGGGCAATATTCTGATCTATGCTTGTGGTTCAGTTACACTCTTTGAGGACATTCTTTACTTGTGTTTTATTTAGGAGAGAGGAAAGGTTGGAAACTGTTGTGATTTTTTCTGGATCTTCTATGAGTCCTCCTGAAATGCCTGAAAGCTGCTGCAGTATGTCCATGACTGCTACTAGCATGGTTGTTATTGGTTTATTCTGTTTTGTTTCTCTCTCTTTTTATCTCATTTTCCCACTATGTTCCAAAAAGCATCCCCTTTCATATCCATCTTCCCAAAGATGGGAATTTTGGATACTGTTCTTGTTATTTCTTCCTCCTTCCTATCCCTTTTCCTCGTAAATAAGCATGATCGCAGCCTTCACCTCTGATTAGACAGGTAGAAGAAGCAGATCACCTCTGAAATCATGCTCTCCATGGAAAGGAAATGAAAAGGCCTAACGAGCAAAAATGACCTGGAAAAAAGAAAATGGAAGAACCGTGGATTGCAGCCAGCAGCTCTGCTGAGGACCCAGCCTTCTTGCCAGCAACCGAAAACCTGCTAGCAATTGTAGGTGACTAAACCTGGGACACTGTTGCAATGTCTGCCAAAACCAACAGTAGGCAAGAAGATGGCACATAGCGACTGCTGGACTTGCCTTCCAGTTCTGCCGACAAACTCCTGGCCAGTTCCCTATCCTGTGCCTCAGTTTTCTTGTCTCTGGAATGGGAAGAGCTGCTAACCTTTGTTAGAAAAAAAGGAACACACTTTATGTATGTCAGGAAATTAGCAAACACAGCAGTGGGAAGGGATCAGTAGAATAGATTGTAATGATGAAAGAGCTGAACTAAATGTCTCTTTCTTCAAATGCCTCATTGTCCTAATTTTGGCTGGGATAGAGTTAAATTTCTTCCTAGTGCTGTGTTTTGGATTTAGTATGAGAATAATGTTGATAACACACTGATGTTTTTAGCTGTTGTTAAGTAGTGTTTACACTAATCAAGGACCTTTCATCTTCCCATGCTCTGCCAGGTGCACAAGAAGCTGGGGGGGAGCATAGCCAGGACAGCTAGCCCAACTGGCCAACAGGGTATTCCATACCATATGACGTCATGCTCAGTATATAAATAAGAGGTGTGGTCCAGGAGGTAGCTGCTTGGGTCAGCAGGTGGTGAGCAATTGCATTGT
>NW_009233972.1:0-21050 GCF_000690835.1 Fulmarus glacialis | reverse complement strand
GGGGGGGCGGGGAGAGGAAGGACAAATTAAAATCCTAATTCTTACAAAACCAGGCCAGATTTCAAATTCAGGTGTGTCCTTTTAAACTGGTCACACAACTGAGAACACAGACTTGGGATCTGCCTTGTAGAAGTTCTCGGGCAAAGCTTGTCTTACCCCGCATGACAGCTAACCACGAGCCGTGGCTGCATGGTAGCCTTTTAATCTGTCCTGGGACCCAAAGCTTTCATATAATGTGAAAGGCTTCAGCGAGACCCAGACCTTCCTTTCAGCACAAGTCATGTTGCAGCTTGGCAAGATCTCCTGCAGACTCCCCTCCATGCACAGGGGACACAGCTCCAAGCAGCCTCCAGCACGCAGGGAGCCTGCGACACAGGGGACCCTCTTGAGAGGGGCTGCAGCACAGGACTGCCGGGAGAAGATGTGGCCACAGAGCCCTGCACTGAAACTACACGGACAAGGTCGCAGATGAACTTTGCAAAGGAGCTTTCGGCGGCACTAGAGGCCGCTGTCATCCCAGATGAAGGGGGATAATCCAGCAATGGGCTGCAAACAACAGGACCCCCCGAGTCCCCACCACCTGCTTGCACCAAGCAGATGTTAGTTCTGCACCAGGAAGAACAGGGTCTACGGGAGATGCTGTAGGCACAGCATCCATGCGCTTGTAATTCACCCTTAGCAGAGCCAGTGCTGTTTTGACTTCAGCTGGACAAATGCATTTGCAATGTGAGACAATTTGACGCTGATAGGAGATCATCAAAATGGCCAAACAGCAATGTTCATCAGTGGCTCCAAAATTCCCATGAAAAAGAAACTGCCTGGCAAAAATGTTGACTCAGGAAGATGGCATGTTTCCAGCCTCTCAGCATCAGCACACCGCAGTGCTGCAGCGGAATTAAGGGAGGCTGAACATGCAGCTGGGTACATGTAAATATGCACGGCAGCAGCTTGGCTGAACGTCCAAGACATATGGCTCTAACAGCAGGCAGCGATTTGCCAAGGTCCATCCAGGTAGACAGACTGCATTGCATTTCTCCAAACTGATTTCTCCTGTGCTGCCTTCTTTTCTGTTTTTTCTTTCGTCCCCTTTGTAACGACGTGAGGCATGATTCATGCTATTTTCCAGCTACTGGAGCGTTCGCTGACCAATTTAGCCAGCAGACAAGCAGCAGGTAAAACACCACGGATGAAACGCTACGGTGGGCCAGGGTAAGGCTTGCTGGCCACCAAAGGATGCAAAACAGCACTCCAGAGCACTTTGCTAGTCGTTCCTCCCCAGACCTAGCAGTCTCTTCTGCTTTAACCTTTTGGCTTCATGCAGATAATTTAAGGCCACAAGTTAGGAGACATCCCTGTGATCTAATATTAGATAAGCTTGTTTATGTTTTTGTTGCTAAGAGAAAGCTGGAGCTTTGGAAACACTGAGGCAGACCAAATGCTACTGCAACAGCTGCCAGTGGGAACTGAAATCCATGTAGTGCTTCCCTGACAACTGTTTGCCATTTTCCTTTTTTATTTTATTTTACTGGAATTGGTCTCCTTCCAAAATAAGCTTTTCCCATTTAGGTGACCTCTGCTGTTTCCCTAGGTCCATGTTTCCTAGTTCAAAATGTGCAGGCAGTTCCCCAGTCAGTATATCCTGCTGTTAGAACATACATTCATAAATAAGGTTTCCTCCACCCACAAGCACAATGCATCATTGCTGTGCTTTTTTTCCTCTCAGTAGTTTCAAAGCATCCATTAAAGGTGGGAGGAATTTTCTGGTGTTTCTCTTTACATTACCATAATTCATAGGAATAGTTCTCTAATAAAAATGCAGAAGACTTAAACAGATCTTCTGTATTATTTACAGAAACTGATTCGGCAATAAATGCCAATGCAGTAATATTAATAGATGCTCTTTTGGGAATCTACAAGTACTATCACAGTCAAGTTCCCTGTCTGCAGACAGTGCCAAAAGTCTGGGAGGTTTTGTGGAGCCCACTTCTCCACGGAAAAATCTAAAGCTTCTGCAACTTGATTCTGCGCTTGCCAAAATGGAGATACTGTTGTGAAATGGTCTGAAGTGTGAACTTAAAGCACAATACTCACTCTGTCCTCTTTTGCACAATCTTACTTGGCACTGGGAGTATCTTTTGGCAGCTCATCTCAATTCAATTGCAAATGACACCAAGCCAACTGACCCCTAGCAAAATGACAAGCATACAGAGGCACTCCTAATATTAAACCTAAGTGTTCTTATAGACAAAGATACTCTGCAGTAGCTATTTCAAATTATGTCCCTGCATACAGTTGATAAATGTGGCTCATCCAGAATGCTTGCAATACTTTCAAAGCACTCCCTGTGCTAGCTCTGGAAAAAAAGAAAAAAAGCTCAAACAGCATTAAAAGTTTGAGTATTTTCCAAATAGCACAGACCACCTTCTTTCTTGGATCTGCTGCAGCTGAAGCAAAGAGAAGCTGGCAGCAAGCATGCCCTCCCTCCATGGGAGAGGTCACGTGGCTGACTGCAGATTACATGGCACTGCTGAGCTCTACCATCTTTATCTTTGCAAGCTGATCATTTTCATTATTGCTTTTCACATCCTTTGGCTTCAGGCCATTTAAAATATCTCAGAGCACTATCTCCACTCAGGAAGGTCTGTGTTCTAAGTTATTATTTTAGTTGGGAAGAATCTAATTACTGAAAACACTCCGTGAACTGGTTGCTAGTTAGAAATACACAGTTCATTGCTGCATTTTATTTATTACCATTTACTTTCATCAGAAGAGACAGATTTTGCAAAAGTTAACCTGTTTGCAGGAATAAATATGGATCATTTGATATTCTGTACTTAAATGCACAACGTAAATTTCCTTTGAAAAGAGCACTGGCTACCCCAGGTTTCTATTTCCCCAGTCTTAAAATAACATCATACGATAAGAAAGAGATACCACCACCTAGACTCAGAGTAATTCAAAATGCTGCTACTGCTGGAATAGCTTTGGTTGCACATGGTAGACTTCTACCTCTGTGCTAAGTCTTCTTTTATAGTCAATCGAAAGAAATGCATGCTGCTAGAGTGCAGTCCATCTCCTCCTGTATCACCCATCTACACACTCCAGGAACGTTTGTTTTCTCCCACTAGCTACAGAGCGAATTCAGGGGACCTGTGCAGCAAAGATGTCTCCATCGGGGCATATGTAAACTTAGCTGAGCAGAATCAGAAGGATGGATTTTATCTCAATGTGTCTCAGTCCAACACATTTTCGGATGGGATTCATATTACAGAACCTACTGCAAGCAGCTACAGGGCTGTCTGTCCCTCTACATATAGAGGCCTTAGGGACTGAGATTAGTAGCTGAGATAACTACTGAAGAAAAAGGCTGAGACACTGAAAAGACAAGTAGAAAATTATGAAACTCAATTTAACGTACAATCGAGTGATGACGCAGTTCAAAACCTCAAGATGGAGCAGGGGCAGCAGCCCGTAACTCCATAGCACCTAAGAAACCGTTCTTACATCCCCACCATCACCACCACGTGAACCTGATGATAGAGGAGGACCAACACACAGCAGCACTCTGCTCACTAACCTTCTGCGCTCCCTGGCTTCCTCAGCTGAGAAGTCCTTTCCTGTAGTTGAGGCAGCACCGGCATTCGCAATACCATTAGCAGAGCCGAGTATAGCACGATTTGTGATTACACCTAGGGGGGTGCTAGTAGAGATGCCCTCTGTATTTTTCTCTACAGCAGAATCAGTTTGTTGCCTGAAAGGGGCTCTGAAATAGAGAAGACATAATGGAAAGCAAAGCAAGTGAACTCAACTGCTGATTGAGACCAGCCACCTCGAGGGAGCATTGACAGTTCATTCTCCTTGTTCTAGACTTCTGTTTTTGTGGAGAACAGCACACATTAAAATGAGCTTTTAAAAACTCGTAGAAGAATAAGTAGGAGGAATTCATAGTCTTCACATCTCTGTTTATAGCAAAAATGATTAGAAAATGTACCTGGTGAATAAGCAGAAGGAATGAACTCCAAGAGCTTGTACACTGAACGCCCAAGAGCAGCCTGAGCAACACATAGTGTCTCTAACAGGGTAGCAAGAGGGCACAATTGACCACTCCAGTGAGCGAAGAAGCTAAGGTCACATACGGGCTGTTAACTGCCTGCTGGTGCATATGCACTACTGAAACTGTCCAACGTAACCATTCTGGGATTTCTTATCAGCGCTTCCCACGTGGAAGCACATTTCCAATCCATAATCCACTCCAGAATTCAGAACTTCCAACCCAAATGCTGGTTTTCTGCAGCGTTATCTCAGCTGTGAGCCATTACCTGGTATATTGGCGGGCTGATGCAGTAGTGTTCGCACCGAGAGATGTGGGACAGGAAGAGACAGGTTGCCACGGGGTGCCCAATGAGGTAGATGAACCAATGGTAGTGGGTGAGGTAGCTAGAGATGTATTGCGACTGGCTGAAATGTAGGGACTGCTGAGGTCACTACTTCTACCAAATGAAGCACTGTAAAACATCACAAAATCACGTCCTTCAGAGCACAGTAAATATTCAACAGAACATCACCACAGCTGGGCTCTCAGCTGGAAAGGGAGCAAGTATTACAAATCATTTGCAAGGAGATTAGAGTACACCGGAGTCGCTGCAGGGTCGCTCACGCAGGCTAGCACTAGCAGCACCCCTCTTAGCTAAGCCCAGCTGAGTTTCAGTGAGAGAGTAACAGCATGGAGGTAATCGGTGAAGATCAGGGAAGGGAAAAACCCTACCGCAGTGAAAGCTGCGCACACAGAGCACCCCTATGTATTGGGGAAAGGTAGAAACAATGAGCAAGGATGAGGTTGCTTAAAGCAGGGAAGGAGAGAGTGACATAAGCAGGTCTGGCTGCATCACCTCCTAAGGATGCCCAGGACTTCCAGTTTTCACAACTTGTTTTCAGTGGCTTAAAGCTTTGCAAAGATGATCAGTTCAGGCTTTCATTTTCTTTAAGGCATGTTTGGCACAAACTCTATATTTCTGGAAAATAGCTAGCAAAACTGTCCAAAAAAATATTCAAGAATGTGCAGGGGAAATATATATTTTGCCAGTTTAAAATAAAACCCTTAAAACCATTATTACTGAAAAGCTGTTAGTGTTTAAGTGCTCCTACTTTGGAGAAGAGACAGGAGAGAAGGAGGGTACGAGGATGTACCCTTTCGCTTTTTCAGAGAAAATCCACCCTAAGTGGGATAAGTTGCATACCTCTAAAAACAGACTTGACGAAATCTGGCAAAATCTCCTCATTGCATGTGCCAGAAACCCATATACAGGCTGCTCGTCGCCTGCACAGAGCAAATGAGCATGCATGCATGACCTAGGACACTGCCACGCCTTTCCCAGCAACTGGTATTCCTAGTTGCTACTGGTCAGACTGTCTGCAGGATCAAAGGCTAGGAAGGCTGGAAGGCTGCCTCTCACCTCCTGCATCCTAATGACTCCCATGCCAGCGCACATGGAGTATGGAAGAAAGTGGTTGCACGAGGAATAAAAGCTGACCTAGAGGAAAAGCAGACCGGGACAAAGAGCTGCAGGTTTATGGGAAAGCCAGGGACAACAGACTGGAACTGGAAGTCAACACTAGAGCAAGAGTCAGAGAGAGCAGCCAGAGGCCAAAATAAAACTTGAAAGGGGCAAGACAACAGCCAAGGACAGGAGGTTGGAGGAAGGATCCAGTCCAATCCACTCAGGCAGCCAGTTTACAAATCGGTTTTATATGCCAAGGCCCCCAGCCAGCCCAGAACAAGCAGCTGAAGGAGAGACTGGGGCACCCTGGAGGGCCTCCACAGGGAGGAACCTTACATTTGGGCTCTTAAGTTGATGGCTGTTTGCCATATCCAGGTCACAAAGGAACAAGTAAGTTATTGTCACCAGGTAGCAACCTCCACCGGACCCTAAACAAAGCTTCCCCGGGAAAGCCAGCGCCTGCCCGGAGCACTGGGGAGCAGGAAGTCCTCTTGGAAGCAAGTGCCTCCCTTCTTGGCTCTCTGCACCAGAGGAAAAGGCCAAGCCCTGGAGATGGGCTGGGAGGAGAGCGAGAGCAGGGAGCTAAGCCTGGCTGGTGTGGGCGTGCAGAGCAAGCAGCCATGAAGTTGCAGAAATGAGTGTACTGAGAAGACGATGGTAGTGGAGCGTGTGCCAGGAAAAGGAACAAGAGGAGCAGCAGGGGAAAAGGTGGTGGCAACCCTGGGGGGAGCAGGGTTGATGTGGCACCATCCTAGGAGACCCCAATGCAGAGACGCTGGGGCACGAGGGGTGGCTGCAAAAAAGAGAAGGAATTTGGTCAGGAAGGGAGGACATGGGAGAGTTATTAAGTAAGACCTGATAAGGACTGTCTTTCAGAAAGGAGAGGTAATGGGTGAAAAGGGGAGACAAGAGGGTGGAAGCACCACCAGGTGCCTGGTAGAGCAGAGATGTGGGGGAGCTGAGAGGGGAAGGAGGAGGAGGAATGGAGGAAAAGAGCATGGTGATGGTGTTGTGATAACATTGTGATAACTCCTGCACGCAAATGCCCCGGGTCGGAGAAATGTGGTGCTGGGGCATCACGCACACACTCCTGCTCACAAGAAGGGAGCCAAGGCATTGCCAGCTCTACAGAATTCACCTCCCCACCCCGTCAGCTTGCATGGGTGCCATCGCACAGTTTGAGGAGGACTCTAAGGCATTTATTCAATTGTTCACATTTGATGTGAACAGGACCAGAAAATTGCAAGAAAAAGGTTAGCCCGGGAATCTTGTTAATTAACAGCTGTGTTCATATGAATCTGCAAAAAGGAAGATTACGAATTTATGCTAAAGAATTTGACATTAGAAATAAAAAAGGCACTGACACACTGCTACTCGTTCTCTAACATAATCACCATAACATAACCATCAGGGAATGAGCAATGAAATGGAAAGCAACATTTCAAATCAATAAGAAGAAATACTTCCGAAAACAGCTAAGGCAAGTAGAATTCAAAATCTTAAAAGCGTTCAAGCCTTAAAAAGCTTCCCCATATGCTAATAAAAAAGGTTTGCACAAAACACAACTATTTTTTTTTTAACACGCTGCCATAGGGTATTACAGAGATCAAAATAGGATTTGCTTTTGGCCACAGTGGTGGCTATTAAGAACAACAGTTAAGTATAACCCCTAGCTCCTAAAATCACGATTGCTGGAAGCAAGGAGAGTGTGGGAGGTGGAAGACTGCTCTTAAGTTATCCTAGCTTTTGCAACTTGTCCCTTAAAACCAGTTGCTGTCAGAAACAGAGTCTGGACTGCACGGACTGTTGGCCTGACTCGCTGTGATGGTTTTTATGTGAACAAAACCAGTAAGAAGGTGTATCTGCAAATATGTAAAATGAAGGAGAAACTAACTGTGTGAAAATGTGATTTCATTTTGGTGTGTGTGATCCCTTCCTGTGAGGCATCTCTTATGGCTGATGTCAAAGGAAGTACGCTGAATTAATTCGATCTGCTATGCCAATTTTCCTCCAAATCTTTTAACATACAGGTGATGTGAACTGGCTGTTTGAAGGCCAATACAGACCAAAATGGAGAACAGGCTGTCAGAACAGGCTTCTGTGCTTTTTTGGGCTAGTGGTACACCCATAGAGAAAGAAGAATGAATGACACTCACTACCATTACAGAGAGCGCTTTAATATTTGCTTCAACTAAAGCTGAAGAACATTTGCAACATTGCTGCAAGTTATTTTGTCCCCTTTTAGAAGAAAAGCCATTTTCAACATCTTAAGATGATCTGTTGCTCTTGCTTACTCTTTGTTTGGGGGTCATATAAAGCACTTACAGAACATAACTAGGTATCTTAATTGAGATTAGTTAAATGCTAAGGGAAAGGGTAAATGCAGATGTACAGAAGCCCTCCTCTCAGTAACATCCAAGTATGTCACGTTCACTTCAATTCTTCCTCTCTCAGAACGAGCTTTTATCTTTTGGAGTTGCCTTCAGAGTTCTGCTAATACTTGGAAATGACAAAGAGCTCATCCTTTAACAGGCAACCAGGTTCCCTTCCTCATCTTGGAGGCTGATGCACAAGGCTGGAGAAATCAGAGGTTCAATACAATTATATTTAATTTCTCTGTGCTCTTCTATAGAAAATCATATGGAATAGAGGTCAAATTGATCATGATTTTACTGTTTGTATATACAGTGCAAAACCATTGATCTCTTTAAAAAAAGTACACTTTATTCCTACCTGGCAAAGCTAGCTATTCTCCGTAATTGCTTGTAAACCAGCACTCTGCTATGAAAGGCCAAAATTCAGCCTTTGTGACAAGAGATCAGAATTAGGGAAATACCACCGCCAGCCAAAACCTTCGCTAGTCTCTGTACAGTTTAACCAAGGAAATACAGTACAACTATGTGAATGTAATACTAAATCTGGTTCAGGATTAGCTGAGATAAACAGTCAATGTTTGTAAAATTTTAACGGACAGCCATGTTAGTGACGTTAGTGACTGGACTGTCTCTCACCCAGATTAGGGAACAGTAAGGCACGCCAGCAAGAGGCAAAAGTTTTCCAATGTAATCAGCTGCGGCTTGTCGGACTGCCTTTAGAAAGAGACAAGCTATGGAAGTTGGCCTGTCATCATGTCCCAGGATAGATGTGAAGTCACTGGAATGGATCAGCAGATCAGGAGAAGTCTACTGCTTGAAGTGGCTATCTGTTTCACCTTTTGTGGAAATGGGTCTGTATGTGCTCAGCAATTGGACAGACATATCCTCGAGCACAACTTACCTCTACCAGCTTAAGTACTAAAACACAAAAAATCTGCCTCTTCCCAAATATCTCAAGCAACTGTTCCATCTTCAGGATAGTTATTTAGTTCAGGGTCTAGAATTTGGTGAAACACAATCTAAAACCTTGAAATATTTCTGCTTTTTTCCTTAAGCACAGATCAAACGGCTTTGCAGCGTGACATGTTTATACATGCTGTTTTGATGGTTTCCAGTATTAGCTAAAATAAAGGTGAGGTGATGGAACTGTACTTTGCATAAAGGCCTGATCCTCCTTCTCGCAACTGAGATGAAAACTCAGTAATGTATTATTTGCCTTAACAGAGCAGAGCATTCATTCACCTCATTCAGAGACAGCCATTATCTGGTACTTCAAAGAAACTGAGCCTCTGCCTTCCAAAAGGGTAAAAGGTACTACCAGTTAAAGTAGTTATGCACAGGATTGCTTTCCTGATTCTGCTTGGCCATTTTACCAAAAATCAGCCTCTACAATTTCACATACACTGTGCAGAAACTGCTTCCTTACTGCCACAAGAAAATGGTTGGAGACAGCAGTCTCTCTCCTTAGCAAGTGCTGTAAGTCATGCACAAGAACACTGCCACTTTTCTGATAATGATGCCATAAACATGGACTAATATAAACCAAAATTAGAAATGAGCTACAACTTACCTGTCAATAGCTATTTGAACAATGCTTTCAAACTGTAATTACTTTATTCTCTTTTTATGATCAATTTTTGTTTTATTATCTGACTGTAACACTAGCATAAAACTGAGAAAACAGTTTGCATTTGAATTATGTGAACAAGAGTATTTAAATTCAGTTCAGCAATTTACAAATCAACAAAAATGATGGCCTTTAAAAATACTATTTAGCGTAACAAATGTCATCAAATCTTAATTTTTATTTCCTGCTCTCAGCAGAAGAGTGTCCCAAGGCCAGTTACACTGATGCAGATGCAGTAAGCAGCAAGCAGAAAGTTGAAGTTTGGGAGGCATGTTAAGAATCGAACTGACTGCCTGGGAACCCATGTAAGACAGAATTGGACATACCTTTTCAAGTAGGTAGATACGTAGGTAGTAGGTGCACCAGAATGGGGAGCTTCGTTTCCCTTTGATTCATCCCTCCATGGCTGCCGGGTGTAAGAGCCGCTCCGCACTAGGTTAACAGCTGATTCTCTAATGCAGGAGAGAGCACGAGGTTTGTTTAGAAAAACTTTTGGAGTCTGCTTTTGGCTCCTTTACAGTTCCACAACACAAATCCTTCCCTTACACCTATGTGCACCGTTGTTCACAGGTGACACAACTCACTGAAACACCTCTTCTGGCCTTAACATCAGTTTCTGTTATTGCCAGCTGTATTACTTAAGAATCACCAGATAATATAATGTTTTGCATAAAGAGGAACAAGATCCTTTTTAGTCAAAAAACTTGCAATTGAAATTTACATTGTCCATAAAAGTAACTTAACATATTAAATAATGTCATCTGATATTCTCTCTGTTGTATCAAACAACACTGCATAAATGGACAGATATTACAACTGCAAGTGAGGTTTTTATTCTCTGAGGTATCCAGGCAATGACAGTAAAGCAATTCAGTATGGCAAATCCTTTGCTATACTTAGCAGCAGAAAACAACAAACAAAATATTTAGCAATATCTAAATCTACTTGACAAGTTATCAATAAATTACCAGTAGTCCTATTTATCACAGTTATCTGAAATCAGGGCTCCTTTTCCTAATACACACTTTGGCAGTATGTCCTATTCTTTTCTGGTCTCGGACAGGACCTCGAGCTTGTAATGCAACACAAATCCATTCACTCGTCAGCCTGCAATTATTTTTCATTTTTCAATTGCCGTGTCCATGCTGATGCCCCTTCAGACACCTGTGGGTTCTGTGAAGTGAAACTCAGCTGTTTTGAAAGGAAAGAATATTGGGAAAAATCTGTTCTACACTGTACATCTGGGCACCATCTGTTCATGCAGGCCAATTCTCCTCATTCCCTACTTTACCAAGCAAAGGACGCTTATCAGCAGTCAGCTGGATATGCCACTCAATGCGAGCCACTGCCAAAACCCGCTCAAGCTTATCAGCAGACACAAATTGTCTGCTAAACTCCAGATCACAGTGACTGGCTGAGATTAAGCAAGAACACAGTAGGGAGGTTCCAGCAAAAGATCAGCAAAGAATCTCAAACTGCGCTGAAATTCTCTCAGGTTGGTCATCTGACTTCTTCACAACAATTAGTTCACAGTGACTTCTCTATATGTGCCTTTCTACCACGATTGTGGAAGTGGCTGGAAATGAGGCTAAGCTCAAATTTTACTCCTTCTAGCACAAACTGTGAAGAACCTGTTGGTAGCGATTAGCTCCTCAAATATATCTTGAGATACTAGATATTTATGCCATTTATACTGTGGTTCTGTCCAGGGGCAACTACACACATTCACTGTAAAAACAACCCCTGCGATGGAAACAGTTCCATACACAAGAGAGTTCACAAACTAAAGTGAATCCAAAAATTTAGATTGTCCATAAAAGTAATGGACAGATGTGTGAACAAAGGGACTGAAGGTCACAGAAGAACACGTGTAGGTGCCAGCTACAAAATAAGGCACTTGCATATAAAAGGAAAAAGTACACATAAATCTAGTTTCCTGGATGGAGACCACATATGTATGAATACAGAGGTGGAGAAACCAGCCATTGCCCTGCTCACCTAAATGAAAAGCAACATACCAGAACTTTCATAGATCAGAGATAGCTCTCAATATTGTGAATTCCTGTGTACTTGGGACTGCTGAGAAAATAGATGAAGCATGAATATAGAAAAAAGGTATTCCGGAGGAACTATCGACAGGACAGAAGCTACCATTAAGTTCAGTCAGTCTCACCTGTTTTCTTTTTCTTCTATATCGCTCGTACTGCTTAGTCTTCTGGGGGCTATTGTGGCAAGATAGCTCTTGTTGTCTTTATCCTGGTGAAGCAAAAGAAGTACTTCGATTGCACATCTGTTACGCTTTCAGCGCGTTCAGTGACAACTGAATTCATATCCAAATTTCTTCAACTAAGAAAGCATTCTCCTGTCTAAGGATAACTGGTTTAAGGCATTTTCTTGGGCAACACATGCCACAGCATAAAAGTTATCAGTTCTGAAAACGATTTCCTGAAGAGCACGCTAGTGAATAAAAGCGGCTTCTAACTAGAACTACTTATAAATCAGAGAAATCATAAAATCATAGAATAGTTTGGGTTGGAAGGGACCTTTAAAGGTCATCTAGTCCAACCCCCCTGCAACAAGCAGGGACATCTTCAACTAGATCAGGTTGCTCAGAGCCTCATTCAACCTGACCTTGAATGTTTCCAGGGATGGGGCATCTACCCATGGGCAGCAAAGTTACAGCTAGTGAATACGTGGGATGGGATTCACAAATTCAGCTGGTGGATATAGTAGGAATCCATATAGACGACAGTAAAGGAGAATTTGCACTGCAGGTATGTGCTACTGTCTGGATTAGATATTTTCTGGTAAAGAACGGGCCATGCCAGACTGGCAGCCCTTGTTCACTGGCAGCCCACTGCAAACCAAGCAGGAATTAGGTCAAAGGGGCACCAAACTCCAGTTCTGCAAGAACAACTGATAGGATAGGAATGATTTTCAAAAGACAAAAAAAGAAAGAATGGAAGAGACCTAGGCTTGTTATGGACGCAAAACCCAGCAATAACTCAAAACAAAAGGGAAAGGGTCTTAAACCTGTGAGGTAAAGTCTGCTCAGTTGGGATGCACTAAAACATCTTTGCTGAAAGCCAAACCTTTTCTTTGTTGTCTAATAATGCAGATATCCGAGGACTTGACGAAGAACGGTAGATAGAAGAAGTCTTATCTCTCTGCGCCTCGCGAGTAGCAGCGACTTCACTCAACATATTGTGACTGCCAGTCTTCCGCAGTCCCAGCCGCCACGATGAAGGCGACTCATCCTTCTGCTCGTCTGACTTGCTGAGCCAACTGAACTGTAGAGGAGAAAAAGGGACATTTGGAAGAAGTGAGAGCACTGCAAGGCACAATCTAAGGTCTGAAAGTGTTTCAACAAGCCCCAATGTTTGCTGGGCTACACTTGTAAACGTAAGATGGAGTGACTTTGGTTTCCTGCTTAGCTTTAATTACAGAACATAGCTCAAGGTGAACTCACAGGGATGCAAACTGCTGTAGTGCCCTCATCCCTAAGGACAGATGATGAAAGCAATCTCGTGTCATTGTGCAGCTCCCTTTGCCTACACAATGCCCTCTTCCAGCTTTGCAGAAAGAATGTAAGGAACAATGAAGCTTTTATTAGCACCCATTTAGGAAGGGGCAATTATTCAATAAAGGCAGAAAACCAAAAAAAGTAATCGACTCTTTTGGGACTAGCTGCAAATAAAACCCTTACACAGATCAAACTGGAGAGAGTCCAGGAGAAGCCATTAAGATCATCAGGGAGCTGGAGCACACAACACGTAAAGGGAGAGACTAAGGAAACCTGGCTTGTTTAGCATGGAAAAGAAAAGGCAAAGAAAGGATTTAATTGCTCTACTGCTTGGGGGGTGGGGTTTACAGAGGATATAGAACCAGACTTCTTCTCAACAGTCTACAGTGAAAGGAGAAGGAGGAATAGACACAAGTTCTTACACGGGAAATCCCAATTGCCATGAAGGAAGACATACCTCCTGGTAGGAGCGATGCTGCACTGGGACAAGGAGCAAGAGAGTGGGACATCTCTATCCTCAGAGACTTTTCCATACTCAGCTGAGCTCAGGTAGTTCAAAGCAACATGACATAGGCTTGAAGTTGGCCCTGCTTCGAGCAAGAGGTTGGACTACAGGCTCCCAGTGGCCCGTTCTAGTTTAAACCTTTCTATGGTCAGGTAACCGCATATTCTATGCATACTACAGAATGGACCTTCGTGCTTTTTGTTATGAGGCACTTCTGACAAGCATATATTATTCCTCAAATATACCAGTGCTTAAATGTACAACTTTAGTTATAGTCATCGAGTCTTACAAAAAGATGCCTCTGGCCATTCAAGAAGGTAGGTACTTCTGCAAAGACAGAGGCTCAACACTGAGTTGTATCGGAAATAAAGCAAACAAAACATTAAGAATTATTGGAAAAAAAATAGAATATGAAACACAACACCATTATGCATCTGTGTTACTGCAGGGTACAATCACACCTTTGATAACACTCACAGCTCGGCTCCACAGCTCAGAAGCAGTATAGAAGAAGGTGAAGAGATTCAGAGACAGGCAACAAGAATGAGTAGAGCAAGAGAGCTTTTGTATGAGGAGTTATTCAGTGTATCAGGAGTCTCCAGGCTGAGATATGACCAAGCTACACAAAATCCTCAGTGGCACATAGAAGGGTGAATAACGATCAATTATTCCTTGTTCCTTCCCACAAAGGAACTAGGGGGAGCAAACAAAACCAGCATGTGGCAGACTCAAAGAAACAGGTGCAGGAAGCTCTGTATAATATGTAATTAAGCTGAAGAACCTTTTGCCACTGGACATTACAGGATAGCAAATGTTATGGGCACTCAAAAAGTGACTGCATAAATTCATAGAGGAAAAGACTAACAGGGAGTACTGAATACAAAAACCACCACAGGTTCAGCAAGTCCCTGAAATACAAATTGCTAGAAGGTGGGAGAGAAGTCCAGCTAGATTCTGTCTTCTCTAGTATCTTTTGATGGTCACTGTCAAGGGCAGGACACTGGGCTAGACGAGGCTTTCGGTCAAAGCTGATATAAGCATTATTATACCATATTCTACATAACACAAAACATCTGACATTATCCAGAAAAAATGAAGCTACTGGGAAGCTCTGCCCTCAAACTCATTGACTCAAGACTGCAAAGATAAAATTATCACTGCAGCATTTTAGCAGTGTTTCTTAGCTAATGTTATTTTAATGCAGATGCACAGAGTTAATCTCCTGTATTCCACTAGCACTTCCAGTCTACTGAGCTACACAGCTCTAACGCTTTAATGTAGTTTTAACACTTTCCTCAGTGAAAGCTCAAATCCACAGTAAAAGCTGTCTTCTGTAATTTCTGAACAACATAGGAATAGCAAATATTAACAATTCCACAGATGGAGGGCAACACAAGCACTCATATTTTCCCATATAAAACCCAACCCGACAAAGAGAGTTACAGAAGCATCAAACATGTAAGAGAAGGTAAAGTAGCCGATCTTAAATGATTGAAGTCAAATTAATAACTGCTTTGCACACAGGCCTTCTTCTATATCCTAACAGCCTTATTCTGGGTTAAACAGCTCAAATGAGTGAGAACAATACTTCTGCAGCTGGGAAAAGGTTAACTGAAGTGCTCACGCTTCCCAGTATCCTTCTACCTTTAATACTTCCCCCGCTAAGTCAGCCTGAGTTGAACAACGCCCAGAGGAGCTCTATTTCATTTGATCTGGACGAGAAGTTAGACTTTGCAGCATGTCAAAACCAAAAAATTGTGACTAAGCAAGAAACATTTTCCCTGTAACATATACCTAGTGCTTCAGACTTTGGCAAGGTGCCTGCATTGTATAGCTGTCCTCCATATTCTGGTGCAAAAAGAAACAAGAAGCATAAGATACCAGTCCTCAGCAGAACACAGAGTCTCCTGGTGCCATCTAGCTGAGTGACGTGAGAGCTGGAGAATTCAGATAAGATTTCAGTAACTCTACTTCATCTTTAAAAAGCCTTCATAGCCTAGCTATCTAGTCAGATGCAAACTTTATCCTCTCTGCTAACTGGGCTGTAACACCACGCCACTGAATCAACTGAGTTTGGCAAGTCAGAGGCACTTTAGATGATGATGCCAAGGAACCAGCTTTGGTGAAGGATCTCCTGCTGGTAAGAGATCGGCATCAACTATCTCAGAACTGACAGCAACACAAAGAACTTGCAGTAAGCAGGGTTTCTCTTGTGAACAGCGCAATTTGCTTCAGAGGGTAAGAGATTCAAGAGGAACCTTCTTGTACAAACGTCCTCCTTTGTGCCAGTCCTATACTGTTGTTAACATAGCATCTTTATCAAAATTGCATACTATCATGCTTTCCTAAATTCATGTCTTACAACTCCTCTGAAAATCAGTTTCAGAGCGTCCATTTCCCAGAAAAACCTACTGCTTTCAAGCTCTGTTGGAGTCCCCATTGATTCCAAATTCACTTACTCTTCTGGCAGATGCAGTGAAGGAGTTGGGCTCGGGTGGTGGTATTTGCTCAGTGATGCTAGGCCTGGTTTCATGGCTGGAGTGGTTGGCAAAGGGCTCTTCCTTCCTTTCTACAATTTTAAACAAGAAGAGAAACCAAATGTTTCAGTATTGCACTTCCAAGGCCCTTCTTTACAAGCACAGTGTGCACTAAACTCAAGTTCAGAGGTGCTGTGACCTTAGTATACGCCTTAGATCATAAAGATGATGTCAGTGCCAAGGCTAACCAGGGCTTTCTACAAAGAGGCTTTCTACCTACTAAAAAATACGATGGATACATTTGCCTTGCAAAGCTTCTGAATTTCATCCCCACAGACAAGCAAAATCTTTGCAGAAAGCACCTTAAGGAGGACAAACAGATTTTTTGTTTATTCACGATTTTGTTTCCTCTCAGGGATTGTTCTTCCCTTGTAACACTCGGGAAGAAAAGCAGAGCATGCCATTCCTATTGCAGTACGTGAGTATCCATTACAGCACACCTCCCCAAGTGGGCCTGGTGGTGGATTTCATTGCACGGTTCTGCTACAGTTGCTTATGCTGATGGGCAGAATTTCTGGTCTTCTACAGCAAAATCCTAGCTACACGAAGCTAGGACTGATTGCCAACAAAAATCTTTAACAGGGCTCAAAGCAAGCTAAGCAAACACTATCAAAGCTCACAGCTGGCTCCCTGTTTGTTAGATAACTGCAATCATCCAGCATTAAAATTTTTTTGGTATCTATGCACCATGCTTGACATAAGAACATCCACCAGACATCACCGGGGGAGAGTAAGCAGAAACTGTCTCAGGCAATAGGTTCAATTGACAGGAGTGCACAGGGCTCTAAGACAGACTGTTTACCAAACACAGCCACATGCAAGGTGCCTGAGAAATGATGTACCTACACCAACAAAACAATGTTTTCCTCTCGCAGCTATGAGTGCCTCACATATTCATGGTTTTGAAAACAGAAAGTAATTTTAAGTGTAACCACCCAAACAGTACTAGCAAATGAGGTATGTGCAGTGAATAAAGATCTTGTATTACATATAGAAAGCAGTTTGGTATGGAGCATCTGTGAGGATGGCACCTTGGAGCGCAAAGATCAATCTTTCTGAAACAAATGTTCTCACTCCTAGAATATAGGATTCAAAGGACACAGAAAACAGAAAAGAGCAAGCCAAGAGAAACATTTAAAAATAACAGGCAGTTAGCAGGACTGACAGATCCAGAATTTAAAGAGACAAAGATGCATATCCCCTAGGAAGGTCTGCATGATATTGAAGTCTCAGCCACCCTTCCCTCTGTGTTATCTCAGAACTTCCAAAGTCATCTAAACAGAGTATTTAATTTCTTGAGCCTAACACGCAGACGCACTGCACTTTCAAACAGCCCTTTTAGGAAGGGCTAGTAGATTACCCCTTTCTCCTTGCAGGCCTGACTTGGCATTCAGCAGTCCATGGAAATGCATACAGACAAAAAATTACATGCTGGCCATCTGCTGATTTCTTGAGAGTGAAGTCTGTAAAACACAGGAGAATCCTCGACGTTGCAGGAAGGGGAGAACAGCCCTGACCTGACAGCCAGCAGGCTTTACAGGCTGGGCTAGATGGTGACTGGTAGCCCATTCTGGAAGTTTATAGCGCAGAGGTCAACTTTTAAGGTCAAGCCTAATTACAAGGGCACAAGCTTAAGTGGTAATGACAGGTTGGAAAGAACTCTAACTGTGAGCAATGTGACCGAAAGGAGTCAATTGCAGAAGAAGGACAGGCAAAAGTACCTTGTACTGGCAGCGTGAGAGACTGCATGACCATAGGCATCGTTGTCTTTAGGGGAGGATCCCACATTTTGGTTTACTAAAATCTCAGCAATAAACATTATGAATTCCAATCAAGGGAAATAGGTCAGGATTAGCTCAATCTCCCCAAAACAAATTCGGTGAGACTGAAAATTTAGTTCTCTAATTTTTCTTAAGTTTTTGCGTTTTTTTTGTTGTTTTGGGTTTTGTTGTTTTTTTTTTAAAAAACATTGAAAGCTTCCCTGGCCTGCCTTAATTCACAATAATTACCTATTGTAATAGTTACCAGCACAGATAGCGACCACAGAGTTTTATCCTGATCTTTGTTGTTTATATACAACCCAATGCCAAATTGTTAATTGCCCTCAAGATTAATAAAATGCCATTACTGCACTTAGGTTCTTTTGTTTGAAGAACACAAATTTCTCACAGATTGTAAGAAACATGCTACTCTCTGAGGCACTCCTACAGTTTCACTGCTCACCTCTTCAGATTTCTTCTGTTCCCGCAGTCTCTGCAAATTCCACAAATTTATCGCAACCTGAGACCCTCCAAAACATACCTCAAAATAAAATTCTGTATTATACTGCCAGCTTCTACTTTGTCTTCCCTTACGCTCAGTTACCAAAGGAGTTAAATTTTTTTTTGATTTAAAAAAAAGATCACTCATAACAATATTTTGGCTTTTTTTTTTTTTTTCTTCATCTGGGCTTTGAACACTTACGACAACAGTCATCTTCTATCTGTCCAAATTACAAAAGTTATGTGAATATTCAATCTCAGAAGAAAAGGAAGAGGAATAAGGAAATTTCCATGTTTTCAAAAACATGCCTCCTATATCCATCCAAACATTTAAAATGTCTAGCAGATAATAAAGCATAATTGTTCTTAAGATTGTGTTTGAAACTAGTAATACTGTGACATTTATAATTTTCTGTGAAAAGCCATTTTCATCCCTACTTTTCTTTTGGAGTCGTCCTATAACATGTGGGCTGATGTTATCATCTCATGAACCTTGTTTTAAAAAGAGTGCTGAAAATGTGCACCCCATTCACATATGCAACAACTGACAACTATGTCTACATCCAGCTGGACAAGTTCATGTTCATTTTAGTAGAGATTTGAGAAGTTTACAAGATAAGGTTTCAATTCTGATTGAAATTTCTCAAAGGAGCCAATAATCTCTCTAGGAAAGGAGAGCACAGGTAACATAGCCTGTAGATTGATGCTTAATCATTACTCGAATGTTTTTTGTCTTTGATTTGTTTTAACTTTAAAAACCAAATTTTTTAGGTTTGAAATAGATTAGTGTAATGTGCTTTGCTCAGTGAATTAACTCAATAAGATGACCTGCTCTGGCTTTACACAGAATTTAATGCCGAGTGCTATAGCACTTTCCTTGCTAAAGGATCTTATGCTGTTCCTGAATCAGTTAAACACCACATAGCTCCACTTCTTATAGCTATACATACGTTACAGGTGGTTTGGTCAAGTTCCTACCATGTTTACAAGAATTGGCACATAGCTATACAGGGCTGTTGCCTAGTAAAACTCTGATTTATGGAGCAAATAAATGTGACTTCTACTGCATGCCTGTTTCTACCACTGACTTCTCCACTACATTTGCTTCATTTAAAAGCCAAAAGATTATTTCACCGTGTTACTGTCATACCCAAACAGCTTTTTTAACTACCAGCTCTGCAAAGACCAGGATTCTCAAAACCTCTCATACTGTGATAAACATCGTAATTGATACAATTAGAACACAGGTGGCACAAGAAGCAGGACAAAACTTTAAACTACACTTCTCTGCAAGGACTTACTTGTTAGTATACTGGGATACAAGCCAAGTAAGCTGATGTTAAAAGTAGTTTAACCATTAAACGCATCATAGTCCAAGATCCATCTCTCTTTGCAGAAATATGAAGTACAAGTAAGTCTTGGCTTACTGTAAAATTAAGTATCTTTATTTAAACTTTGTGCTGCACATATACGCTATTTAAACAGCATCTTTATGGAAAAAAAATGCGATTGAAACGAAGGAAGTAGGATGCCAGCAATCTGCTATAATGTAAAGGCTAACGTGACTTGACGTACTTAATTCTTATTTTCCACTAAAAAGTTCCTCATCTCTATAATTACACAGAACAGCTCCAACCCTTCATTTCACTTCTCCGATCCAAATACAACAGGCTATTACCTTCCTACATGTTCAACTGCATTTCTACCATCTTGCAGTAACTGAAGTGTTCATCCTGAAATTGGCCAACGAGAAAAAACATACTCTTTAAGAACAACTTGTGAACAATATGTTACCTTAAATTCAAGTGAGCTGGAAGTAGAAATTAAAATACTATCCACAGCTTTTTTTTGGAAAAATTATGCTGACTTGTAAGAGAGCATTTAGATCAGCTTTTTTAGTATGCTAGCTACAGAGCTCTCCATGTTCTATACATATACAACGGAAGTAAGACTTTCAGAATGTCTTTAACAACTAAGCAAAAACAAAACAAAACCCCCCAAAAAACCCAGTTCTCAAACTGATCCGCTAATATTGCTAGGCTAATTATTAAATCCAAGACTGTACTAAGTCTTACCTGACTCCTTTTCAGCATCTGATTCTGAAACTTCATCTTCTTCAGCTTCTTCCTCTTCTTCAGAACTAGAACTGCTAGAGTCCTTGTTCTCTTCCTCCGTTTCCATGGACTTCAGCGTGTCTTCCTCATATAGAATCTTCTCTTTGCTGCAAGATATAGAAATTTTAAGGACTACCAGGCAAGCAAGTTATTTCTGAGTTCTACTTCTCAGGAACACATAGACATGATTTGCTACACATAGAATGAGCAAAAGGACAAAATCCATCTACAGACTCAACACCCCAGCACTTCCAGCACTGCCCATTTGCCATGGATTCCAATGTCAGTCTCCCATTTCCTAAATTTGCAAGCATTTCTCGGTCCAAAAAAATGTGGTGTCAAATTGATACTCAGCAAGAGCAGAAGCGGGGGGACTAAGCACCAGCTTAGTGGTCCTTGTTCTACCATTCAGTGGGTATGTTAAGAAACAGCTAAAATTGTATTTGAGAGAGCTCAAATTTAAAAGAAACCATGAAATGAACATGAAGAGCAGTGAACTTTTAAACCAGCTGAGGCCAGCTGACTGCTAACAGATGAAGCTGGTCTCCTATTACTCTCTGTGCGCTTCTTTTCAACAAACAGAATCATGGAATCATAGAATAGAATCATA
>NW_009233971.1:0-248 GCF_000690835.1 Fulmarus glacialis | reverse complement strand
GAAGAAGCCGGACCCCCGCCCCCTGCCGCATTATCAGGGTTTTAACATAATCCCCTTTACTTCCCTGGGAGTAAAGACTGCAGGGCCCTGATTAGGGTTTTGTTTCTTGGTTGTTGTTCCCTCCCCCCCCCCCCCGCCCCCTGCCGCATTATCAGGGTTTTAACATAATCCCCTTTACTTCCCTGGGAGTAAAGACTGCAGGGCCCTGATTAGGGTTTTGTTTCTTGGTTGTTGTTCCCTCCCCCCCC
>NW_009233970.1:21122-68284 GCF_000690835.1 Fulmarus glacialis | reverse complement strand
GGGTTGGTTTGTGTGCGTTTCTCTCGTAGGAGCGCACGTGGAAAAAGAGGGAACAGGTTTCCAATGATCTTAAAATTAGGGTTTAATGGGCCGAGAAAGGTGCTGTAGCCTGATTAACTAATTAATTAATCACTTTGCAGCATAAAAACACCAGTCATGGAAGAGCAAGTGCTCTTTAGTATACCTAAACTCCCTCAAAAAAGACGTAGCTGGGCACTGAAAAATAAACCATGCCAAAATATCCCCAAAGTCCATAGGGAAAACTATACTGGTTTTGATATTGTATGGAAGACATCTCAAATATTTTATGACAGCGTACAGTAATTTCAAAATCTTAAGGTGGATCCTTCATCAAAACTTTTACTTGCATACTCTGACTTTCCATATTTCTTTGCTTTCTGTATTTTTGGCCACATTAGCACAGCCTTTTCTCCATGGCGCTATCCCCTCTGGGCAAAGAGCTGGATGTGCCACTTGTGGTGGAGGGAGGGGAAGGTCAGAAGCCCAGAAGTTGCTGCCAGCGTAACTGTCATCCTATTGCTGAATCTTGAGTTATTTCAAGGCATTGAGTGTCCACTTAGAGCTTCTTCAGTTTGGAAGGCAATGCAGCTATGTCAAGAAGTAACCACTAGAAGAAATGAAGTTAAATGTAAGGCTACTTCAAGTACGCAGTACAATTATCCTTCTTGCTCTGTTACGACAGGACGTATCCCAGCTCTTGCTGCCCTTAGAAATCATATGCTTCTCACGGCTGTTGGGAGGCTTGAACTACTTGTCTGTTATAACACATGCGGTTCCGCATAAACCCTTGAGTTTTAAGAGAAGAAACAGCCACTTCACTTCTGGTACCAGATGAACATTTCCAGGACAAATGAAAGTCTGTATAAGCTTGAAATACTCTACCAGTAATTGTTTACATTAGCTATTAAGATTTTTGCTTGCAGAGATGAAGGACTCTTCACAAAGAATCAGTGCTTAACGGCTAAGCCTTGCCACAGAAAAGCCTCTGGCATTTTATCTTTAAGATTCCAGCATATTTCTGGTGCTACTTTTATACTGATCTGCAATAAAAAGCTGATTCCTCCGAGTGCTTTGGATTTGCTTGAACCAGATTTATAGAGCAGCTTTTTAGCACTGCTCCCAGGTATTACAGGAAAGGGGAAAGCTGCTTCAGGTTCCTACAGACCTCCATTTCAGGGCGCTGACGTTTCCAGTAGCTTCCACTTTCCAAAAGCTATGTTTTTATTTACTGGGGGGCCAAGTGCAGTGAACTTGGTCTGACATAGCTACTTAAGGAGGCGGACTGGTTGTGCAAATCAAGCCGAGAGCAAAGGCCAGGGTAAAGGGGCACATTTATGGAAAGGAGTAGAAAGAAGTTCAGCCCAGGTTGCTCCACCATTTGAAAGACTCCTCCCCTTCCTCTCTCCCCAGCCAAAATGAATGTTAAATGTGGGAATAGTTTGGTGTCAGGCTCTACTGCCTGTAAGTAATAATGTCAGTGGTTTTATTTTTAAAAAGTCTCCATTTGGCGATGTGAGGTCGTGCTAAGCTCTCTGCAGATCTGTGGAGACTGCTGAAGGTAGGATCTCCAGGTGAAGGTTAAGACACAAAAATATGGCAGTCCCATAAGAAACATGCTCACTTTGCTCGTATTATTTTTGAGCACAGGGCCCTCAGCTCCGGGCGGTGACAGTCCAGCCCCTTACGCGGGCAATGGCACCAGCCCGGGGCCGGCTAACATGCAGTGTTGTGGCACAAGCGTTGCCAGGCCACAGATGGCAAGGAGAATTCTGCAAGCACGTGTCAGCATTCATGCAGACCTGTAAATTATTTTCCTTAAAAAACATGCAATAGGCAGCCTGGATTGCTTTAAAATGTGTGTTTTAGATCAAAGCTGAAGGAAACAACGTGCAACTAGGTCATCCGAGACGGTACGCCGGGCAGTCACGTATAACTCACAATGTATAGGAGATTTGACCAGGTCGCTGCGGGCATCTCAAATGGCACTAGAAACCTAAGTGAGTCAATGCCAGGTTGCTGTGGTCTATACTGCGAATGTACATGCATAAGTGTAGGAGTTTTAGTATGGGAGCTGAATCTACCCTAACTCTCTAAAGTTATGTATCTGTTGGTCTGAGAATTCAGTAGGGCTAATAGACATTCTTTACTGTTATTAAAGGCCTTAACGTTTTTCTTGTCAAAGATGTGGAAAGCCCTTACAGACAATGAGAGCAAAAAATCCTTTCATTTCACTTTAAAATACTCTGGTGAGAAAAGTCTTGTTTTGGAAAGTCGCCTAGCTCATTTGTTTTATTTCACAAATTACCCAAGCACCCATTTGTGCTTTATAACTGGGATTCGCCATTAGTTCTTGATTAGAAGACTGTCATCTGCTTTTCTGTGCAGAAACATGAATCATGAGCAGGCAGTTATCAGTAAAGCTCCGGACCATTTAAAGGCACAAAGTCAAATTTTAAAAAAAAAGAAGAGAGGCGGAAAAACAAAAAACATTTGTTGCACAAGAAGGCCCGGGTGAAATTCTCAGAACTTACCCACGCTGAGAAAAGTATCAATAACCGTAAAATTTCACAGCCCCCTTTTTAGAACCGCAGCCTTAACGTTTTGTAGGGGAAATAAAGCTTTGGTTAACCTTGGCACTGGCAGACCTCATTAAAATAACAGCCTGTCACTTTCGAGTTTAAAATAACAGGGTTGTCAGTTTTATATTCAGCGGAACAATCTACGGTCTTACTCTCTGGGAAGCGCTGCGGGTGTGCGCCGGGGGGCTGGCAGCAGCGCAAAGGCTGAGCAACACTGCCATCTCGAGGACCCCCCGGATCCGGGGTGCTCCCCGGCAGCTGGGGGGAAGACGATGCTCAAACCCCGCTGAACCCGTGCCGTACGCACCTCACTGTTTAAAAGGCTGAAAAATAATCCGCGGTCAAGCGCGTGGTGGTTCGGCAACTGCTTGGCGTTTAAATTTATTTTGTGAGAAAGTGCGCAAATGTATAATGTATGAAAAAATAATCTCCATATAGAGCAAATAAAGTTCTGCTTCGCTTGTTCCAAATCAAGGTCACCCTCGCTGAGGTACCTAATGCGCATTGAAATTTTGGGCACCTAATGAGCTGTTCTAAACAAAAATATGCACCTAAGCTCCCTATATCTAATCAGTGGAGAAATGAAGGTGCCTTAAAAAAACCTCTGAGATATCGATCCTCTTTAGCTAAATTCAAACACCTGGGTGACATGGAGGAAGCCCAGTTCAGTTATGCTTATGCATAAGTGCCTAATGCCTGTGAGACGTCTATATGAAGATGGAAGATGTAACAAAGGACGTACAGGAGACACGTCTTTCTCGAGGGGCAGCCCCTAAAACTTAGGGGTCCAAGTTCACTGCTTTTCATTAAGGCCAGTTTACAAGGAAAACTGTGTGTCAATTAAAATACCCAGCTATCCTATACTAACCTGCTTGTGACGTACGATTCTTGCCCTGACTGTAACACCCACATGTAGCAGGGACATAAACATAACAACCAGCTAGAAACGGTATATAATATGTGCTTACTGACCTCGTCCTTTTAAACAAATTGTTCGCCATTACTCTTAGAACGCTTTCAGATTAAATCCCTAATGGACATAAATACTGATCGATGTATGGAAGTCCGACGCAGTTTTCTGCTGGTACGGCGTAACACAAATCAGATCGCCCATGATGAAGGGCACGCTCTTCACGGTCCCACATGCGGCTTAGGTGGTCAAGCGCCGTATCCATAAATCTGTTATCAAGCTGCCCGTCATTATACAAGCTCTACGTCTTTTTTAATAGAGACTGCAACGGTGCTGGGTGCGTGGCTGGGTATGTTAGACACGTCTAGGGGAAAGCAAGCAGCAGGCAGTAGAAAACTGTCTGGTTTTTCACCTGGAAATAATGTCGCATGAAGAAGTGGCATTAGTTAAATGTTGCTTGTGAATTAAAGGGCAAAGGAGTATGTGACTAAAGAAACTACACAGACACGAACGTGGCTTGTGATAGCTACTTTCATGTCTTTTCTCTAAGGCAAAACCCCAGGCCTCTGTCTACTCGCTGTCTGTAGCTGTTCTGTTAGTGTGACACACGGGTAGGATACACTTTACATACCCAGCCTGAAGTCCCAGAAATTACAGCGCCTCGTCACAAGCATCCGCTTGAAACATCTTCCAAGTGGCTACACCGCCACATACCAACCCACGGTACATCATCCAGAGTGGCACCCCGGGACACCAGAGAAGCAACGTCCAGTGAGCAGCCAGAAACATTTGTACATTTTTCCAGGGCATAAAGGCTTAACTCTCAATGGGACTTTGCGTTGAGGTGTTGCTGAGCATCCCCAGGGAGAAGGTATTGACAGAAAGGCAAGCTGAATATTCTGCTTGCATTTCAAAAGGAAAATCTTTCCAAATTGCAGAATAAACAAGAAAAAAATGCAGTGCAAAAACATCAGGAGGAAGAAAAGAAGGTTAATGAGAACCATTTCTTCTTAACACAAGCAAGACTCCGTATTATTTTCTTTCATTTATTGCGTTGAACCTGGGTCGGTTTTGGATGCATTCCATCATCTTTGAACACTATTTTAGCATCTTCTGATATTCCTCTATCTGCAAGAGTAGGAATTGGTGGGGATGATAAATCTGGAAGGACTATGAGATGGACTTGCCAGGGGAAGACTTGGCAAGGGAGGAGGAGGAAAAAAGAGAATTTACTTTTTAAAAATTATTTTAGGTCCCCCACCTTTAAAATTTGCTTTTTGGCCCCCATTGCTTCTAAGTGCACATTGTCCCCCTGCCAAAGAAGCGCGTTTCCACCAGAAATTAAACCAAAGTGGATTGCGTGGGCGATTGGCTGCCCACTTCACAAGCACGTGTCTTTCTGGGATCTTTCATGCCTTATAAAATGTAGTCATCTCACTTTTAGTTCTGCATGGTATTTTCAATGCTTTTGTGAATTCTCCTGGTGAATCTTTCGATTTTTCCAGATGTCCTGAATTAAAAGGAGGAATGGTAAGGTCTGATTCCTGCTAAAATGATGGGCTTGCTTTTTAGCTCACCTTATTACTGTGGAGTGCAAGGTGAGTAAAGAAGACAGAAACGTTGGTCAGCTTTATTTACCTGCTTATAACTGAGCCCCTGCTGGTAGGGCTGGAACGGAGCTCGTGGGTGCTGTTCCAAGTTCTGCTGAGGAATTGCATGACATACGTGACTCCCATACGTCACACAAGAAGTCAGTGGCAGAAGTAAGAAATGAACTGTATTCCTCAATGTAGGTCATGTAATACACCATTTCCATAACTCTGCGTATGAATTTCTCATTGGAAATGATGCAAATATTTAACTTTTCTCACCTACACAGTAAAGCCTTTCTTCTGTTAGCAATTATAGATAAAGGCCAGGCTATTTTAATATCCATTTCTATATATCCCCCAATAAATTAAAAATGTAACTCTTTGCATGGCTCTTGCTATGTTCTTTTTCTTGTGAGAAAGAAAGTATTGCAATTCAAAACAATTTTCGTACTTCAAAGTAGCTGAAAAAAAGTAGTTCAGTATAATATCAGAGCTACGTCAGGAGGATACTAGGGAAAGTCAGGCAAGCTACAGCCAGCTGTCTTAATCCGAATAAATCTCTGCTAGAGAAAGTGGAAAGGAAATATGTAAAATATCAAAATTGCATACATCTCGTGTTTCAATGTTTCCACAGAAGTCTAACCGAGCTTGAAAGTTAATCTTTAATTCAAAGAATAGGAAATACCAAGGAATCATTTACAAGGCCACAGGTCACTAGGGGGATATGGTAGTCTGACTTCGTAAATCACAAGCAAGCAATGTTAACTGAATCCTTAGTGGCTTTTATCCCATTTTCAAGGGACTGTACATCTGTTACATATTTTTTAAATGCTGGCGGTGATCAAAACGATGTACGGAGGAACATGTGTAACCATGGGGACTAATAAGAGACTTTCTGTGGTCATGCTTGAGGAGATGCCAGAACTGAAGCCACCGAAACCCACAGGCAAAAGTTTTACATGTCATGGCAGGCATGACATCACCTAATTCTCTTCTGCATTTAAAGTTACATTAAAAGTACTCCAAAGCCGTTGCCTGCCCGAACGTTCATCACGCGGAAGTGAACGTGGCCATCGGGCTACTGCCTGAAAGAGGAGGTGAATCAATCGGTGTTCGTAATTTCTCTTTCAAGGCCATCAGAAACCAGAATGCCCTTCCAGAAAACCAGTTTCAGGGTGAGGGTCAAGGAACTGCTTAGGTAGATGTGTAAACTCCACTGCCAAAAGCTCCCATCACACAGCAGGGAAGAGAAAGACTTCGCAGGCCGAGTCCCAAGTTGTTTAAAGCTCGATGGTGAAATAATGCAGTGGGGAGGGAAGGATAGCTACGAAGGGAAATATCTGAGAGGGGTAGAAAGGGTTAAAATGCTCCTGAATTGGAGGCGTCTAGAGAGGGCTGCAAACGGTAACCTGTCCCTGAGCTGTATTCATTTTTGCTATTGCTGCTTTTTGTGAGTCATGTAAATGTCTCCCCCCCACCCCAGGGAGGGGTTCTAAAACAGGAGTGACGCCTCAGGGGGAAGTCTGTGAGATTTAATTAGCTGTCATTTACCAACAGTCCTGGGTAAAGTAAGACCATTTTACTTTACCAGGTGCACTTCTGAAATGCAAAAAAAAAAAATCTTTATTGTTAGGAAATTTAATGATTTGTTGTGTATATGCAGTACACGTGTAGAGTATGTAAACATCATTTAATATCTCCAGAAGTGACTGGGGAACGGGAGTCCTCATTTTGATTTTCAGGAAGTATCTGGAGAGCCTGTGCAGCGTGTGAGCTGTGAGAACCTCTCTCCATTCTTTTGCTGATTTCTACGAAAAAGCAAGGTTTGTACTCCAAATTACAGCCCTTACAAGGGGTGTTGACTCACTTGTGGTTCAAAACAGAAGTCTGCAGTCCTCGAGCACCAGCTGTAATTTGATTACGGTAGAAATCTGAATGTAACTCTAAACATGTGAGGTTTGAATAGCTTAAAATAACTTCCAGATAGCAACAAAGTTACTGCTCTGAAAACTAATTGCTCATCACAGATATCAGTCAGATTGCTTGTGTAAATAGTTATCCAGGCAGAAGCAATAAATGAGAAAATCTGTCCCTTTGACTCTTGTGTTCCCCAAGCTTATATGAATGGACCCTCCTCCCTATAAGCCCTCCCCACTATGTTTTCTATAGGATTTAGCTATCTGATTTACTGCACGGCGGCCTAACAGGAGTTTACACACCTCTCCGTGAACACTGGGCAGTTTAACTGAGTTGCTTGTGCTGGTTAGCTGTGCCAGTATGGACCCTGAGGTTTTTACCCTCAGCATGGGCAGCGGGAGAAGAGGAGAGCCCGCTGTTTGCCCAAAGACCCTGGTCCCATGGACCAAAGACTTCAGAAAAGGCAGGCATCCTGAGGCCGTCCCCACTGCTGCTGAAGGCTTGCCCATGGTCTGTAAACCGGAATTTAATTTTTGACTTGGCAGGGCTCCCCTGTTGAGACTTTAAAGGCTTGCAAATGCTGCTCGTATCTCATATGAAAACAAAGCAACTAGGGCTTGGCAAGGGGTGTGGAGGAGATTTATAAGGTGTCTATCGTGGCAAGAAACACTGTCAACAACTCATGCAGCCAAATACTGTCCTACTTATTTCTTATGGATGAAAATGCAGACGGTGCTTCTGAAATAACATTCTTGGCTGTTTCTATCTCCTGGCTTATAAAGTGACATTCCACAGAGTTTAAGCACGGCAAAGCAGCGTGGGCCATTTGCTCGGAGAGCTATCATGTCTTCAGAACAAAAGATAAAAGAGATAAATAGCCAAGTACAATATTGTACCTCAACAACCTAAAAGCCAATCTCAAAACTGAAAGGAAGAATGGAGAGCTTTTATTTCTTGGGTTTTTAAAGAATAAAGCTGGGCAATTTCCTTTGAAAGCTATTCAACAAGCTCCCCTAAATCCTATTACAACTTAATGTGAAATGCATCTGTTTCCATAAGAACAACAGTGGCACCATTCATCCTTTGTAGTCTGTCCTTTGTTGTGTTTTCTATCTATTCGTGTAAATTTTTCCACTGTAGTAAACCAAACGCACAACAAGAACTGATAACATTTTAGCCATTTATTTATTAAGTTGATGCTGGAAATTCAGTTTGTTCCTGCTTGCTGCCTGAATCATGCCAAATTAAATTGTCGTCCAAGGAGTTTATAATGTAAAGAAGCTGTTTTGATACTGTCCCGACATTTCTTGAACGTGAAGTCTGTATCCGGCTACAGATACTTATCTACATCTAACAGCAAAGATGGATATAGTCTCTGCATGCATGTATATACACAAACTTCTTGATGTTACTGAGATCCAAATGTACTGCAATGTATTCAGCCTGTGTATCTTAAATCAGTTCAACATCAGCTCAGCACTGCATAATTTTTTTAAAACCTGCACATGTAGCTCTAAATATAATATTTATCTAAGGCATGACCAAGTTGGTGGGTGAGACATTTTATCTGATGTACACTGTTTAACTGAATTTACATTCAGCAGACTGTGAGGCATACTAATTCTTAGAAAGATGTATGTTTAGAAAACCTTAGACAAATGGAGTCTAGAAAAAGCAAGATGTAACATGCTTTTTATTAATGTCTTGCCTGTGGAAAAAGGTGACTTTGATTATTTGTACTCTGCGAACCCAAATGCTGAGTGCCTTGCTCGTAAATAGAGGAATTTAAGTTTTAGCACCTTCAGCCCTTTTAACCTTCACCGTCATCACCATTACGGAATTAAACAACCTATTATTTAACACGATAGTCAGCGTGGCTGATGTTTTTAACCTGTTTTCCCTCTCATTGTCTCTTAATCAGGTAACGGACATTAAAGAAAAGCTAAAGCTCTCTAAAAAGTTCTGGTCAACATTACCCTACACAATCTGCAAGGATGAGCGAGTGACAGCCGGTCCGTCAATGGAGGAGGACTGCTGGAACGGCCACACCAAGGCGAGGTGAGGCGGACCCCTCTCCACCGCACTCGGTCCAAATCCCCGTCTGGCCTGAAGCAATCATGAAACCGAGGGCATTTCACAACACTGTTTGTAAGAGTGACACGGAAATGGGGAGAACAAGTAATTGTCCACATGCAGCTTGTAGCTGAGATTACTTATTGTCGAGGTGCCATTAAAGCCAGAGTGTGAGTCAGGGTAAATGTGCACAGCGTGTCAGCATGTGAACACAGAAAATGTTCATTGGTTTGGCTCCAGAAGGATAATTTATACCGAGATTTCAAAGAGCTCTTTAGCTCCATTTAGCATCCCTGTGTTGGGACTGACAGCTTGTGAAGCAATTGCACTCTCGGGATATCATACTGGGATGAAACAGAAATTGGAATTTCGGCTCTATTTGCTATTGGCTGGCAAAGCTTAGGGCTATTTGCAGGGAAAAAAAAAAAACAAAACCGAAAAATAGCCAGCAGAGAATAAATGTAACAGTCCTACTTATCTTGTGTAGAAGGCTTGACCTTATGTTACTCCATCAGAGATACTGTGGTCATCTGCCCTTGTTTGCGATGAGTTTTCTGTGAGTTTTTATTTTGAAGTTTGCTTGGCTCTGGCTGTGGCAGGGCTGGAGCTGGCAGATGAGCAGGTGTCTCCAAAGGTCCCAGTGTGGATTCATCAGCTGACAGAGGAGCGGATCTGATTATCCCTGCTGAGAAAGAGAGAGAAGAATTGGCTCAAGGACCACGCCAGGGGCAGTCAGGTTTCAGGTCTGCAGCAGTAGCCTGAGACCGGAGGAGTCGAGAGGTTTGAGCGTCTGGTGGGCACTGAATCTGGAGAGCAGTGATACTTTCTGGCACTCAGGGACTGGAATCGTTATTTTCCTTTTACCTGATGATACAAATGAAGCCAGAATGAAAAAATGAGCCAATAACAAAAAAACCCACAAATATATACAAAAAAAAAAACCAACCACAAAAAGTGAGACAAGCACATAAAATATAAAAACTCAGTGAAAATAAGACAACATGGGAAAAAACTCATAATGTTAAATCTTATTTTGCATGAATGGGTGGATGGATGGACAGATACATAGAAGATTACACCCACCCCATCATCTAACCATTTTTATAAGGCACACGCTTTACAGGGGGAGGTTTTGCACTGAACGCACGCCCTTTCCCCTAGCCTTACTACATAATGCTCAAAAGAATTCATTTTACAGGTGAGAGCAGAGGGCTGTTTGGGATGCTGCTAGCCCACTGAACCCACTTTGAGATGCACGTGAACAAATCTGTCCCAAAGCACCGTCACTGCTCAGTTCCTAAGTCCCAGATCCAGAGAAAGCCCCAGGGGACTCTGAGAAAGACAGCTAGGAGGAGTGTCTGGCTATTACAGGACTCATCACAACGGAACAGCGTGAAGAGAGAAATAACAACGTGGTTTTATCTTCCTTTAAAATATCTTTTCTTGTCGGTGGACTTTGTAAGATACAACCCCAGGCCGATGTGCTGCAGCAGTTAGATGGAGTTTCCAGGCCTCCCAGCTGGATGCCGTGCGTCACATGCAGGCATTAATAAGAGATATATGCTACTCTTTCTACAAAAGAGCAGTCAAACAAACCTGCTAATATCCCTCCTGGTTTCCATGACCAACGCTAGTGTTTGTACCATGTCTGGCCAATACTTTTCAGCTGTCTTCTGCTCCTGCCCTGAAGGGTCTGGCACAACTTCCAGATTTGTTGGGAGTTATGGAGGTGCATTTTATGCATGTAGTTTTTCACCCTCCTTTTGCAGTATTTATCTTATGAGAAGCCTGGTTATTTTCCTGGTGCCTTCTGAGATTAATGTTCTGGAGCCACTGAGAAAAGCCATCCTCTGCTGATAATCTCCTTGATTAATTTAACACAGACATTTCACTGGACGTGGAATCACAGCTTCAAAGCATCGCCTGAAAATACGGTCTCAGCAGGCCCAACCGCTGCTCCTCTGTCCAGTTTCTATTTCATATCCATTCACAAAGGAAATATATAGTCATAGTCTTAATAACAGAATTCAATAAATGCTTCAGGTGGAGAGAACAGTAATAAATCAGAGAGATACCATAGAATGCCATGGCCTGAGTATGAAATAATATTGAAAATATTATTGAAAATAACTAGCTTTAAATGCAAAGTCACCTCTTGGCTGGTGAACAAGGACATTTACTGCAGCATAAAGAAAAACCATAAATGTTTCCTTGATCATACTGATTAGTATCTGATATAAACATTAGTTCACAAGAACAAGGGTGGCAAAATCTGACCAATATGCATATATCTATTTGTGTTCACTGTGTCACCCGTCATAAGCACCCCTGTGCTATACAAAGAGTTGCATTTTGAATTCCAGAGAATATTACAACAGCTCATGATAGAAAAAAAATTAATTTAGCCACCTCCTGTTTTCCTAGACATTAATACTACAAATAAGAAGACATCATGGTGTGGGCTACTGTTGGGAAAGGAGATTGTTGATGGGTTTTGATCAGATCCTGTGCTGGTATAAAGTCTTAGAAACTCTGAACTGGCAGGTAGACATTACGCCTCATGTTTCATTTTATACATCACCTTTGGAAAGAGTTACAAATCTGAGATCACAGAAAATGAAAGCTAGGCTTTCTCCTGAGAGAGGCATTACACCAAGGTCACTTGTGGTTATTACACTCCCCAGATATCACTTTGCTACCATGATTAATTTACAGTGACACCAGGTCGCCAAATGAAGGTCACCAATTCGCAAATAATCATGGGGTAACAAAGTCATCCATTTGACGTTCTGGAAGGGTGCACTTGGCTTGTTGCTGATTCTGTACGAAGAATGGTTTTAATCAGGTCACATCAGGTAGAAGCTAAGTGCTGTGGAAATGGGAAAACATTTATTAGGTGTATGAATCTCTTTTTTTAAAAAAAAAATCCATATTAAAAATAATAATAATAGCTACTTCAGACAAAGTGCCTTTTAGAGAGATGCCCAACAGGACTTCCCCATCATATCTGTATTCACAAAATAACTTTAACATAATTTTATGTTTAAAGAATTAATGTTTTCTGCCAGATGCACAGAGACAGATTTTTTAAAGATATTTAGGTTCTGAAAAACATCGTTAAGACCAAACTTTAAAAGTTTAGCTCCTTCCCTACATGCAGATAAATTCTTAACTACAGCTGATAACCTCTTCATTGTTCTCCCGAAATGAAGGAATTTTCCCAGGAATGGTGGAATTCAGGCTTTAGGAGTTAAACAAAATCCAAGGTACTAGCCCTTGAATAAGTGACTTTTACTGAATTGAGAACAGTAGCCAAATCTGCAACCACTCTGGTGGTCAGAAGGACCTTGATTTGCTCCGACCAGCTCGGCCAACTCATTTCAACCAACCCATGTGAGACGTTGTGCTCATGCACTATTATCCTGGTGCTCATGCTCACCAGGACTATAGACCGACTAAAATGTCTTAGTTCTGGAAGGCTGTAATCTATGGAAGATGAGACCTGCGTTCTTTTCCATGAGGAACCTATCACTGCTCCGAGTACAATGAAGAAGAAATAGAATTGTATATGAGACAGACAGTAATTATAAACAAAAAAAAAAAATAGAGAAAGGTAAGGAATAAAAGGAAAACCGAACACTGTAATTTTCAATGTTTAGCTCAAAATTACAGGGTATTTCAGCAAAACAAACACAGGATAGACTCTCAGCTGGCCTGTAATTTTCTTATTCTCCTGCCACAGGTAGGTGAATGCCTACTTCCCTGGCAAAGAGCCTTTAATTCCTGGTGAAATTCAGGTGGGAAGAAAGACTCACCAGGTCAGTGCCTGCCCTGGGAAAGTTGCTCATTGCTGACCAGCAAGGCTTGCAATGGGAATGAGTTGAATGTCCTTTACCTGGAGGTAGGCAAAGATAACCATTTAGCACCACTAGTGAAAGTGTGAATAAACCACTTCTCAGTAAGTGTGAAAATTGCCTATTTTTAATTGATGGCTCTAGTTTATTTTTTCAGCTTCTTCCTTCCACCAAACTGGCAGATGAGCCATTTTCTCCCTCTCCTTCTGTCTCCTCAAGCTTTTCTCCAAGACAGAGCAAAAGAAAAAAAAAAACCCAAACTGAAAATATCCTATGGGGATTACCTCCTGAGCAAACAGAATCAGATGAGGTGATCTAGTTAGCCAAACAAGCCAATTTTCCACTGCACTTATCTTTCTGGACCAGATGTGACTGCCTACCCCCAGCCCAGCCTGAGTAAGCCTTGCTGTATTTTGTACTCTATTGCCTACAATTCTGTGCACCTGGAAAAACTCCAGTACTGCCTAGGTGGGGTGCTCCAGTCGTATTGTAAGCAGCTGCTGCAGCAGCAAAACATGGAGAACGCTGCCCTTTAAGGCAGATGTCTCTTAAAAAACAGAAGATTCCTCCTTTTTTGTTGCTTTTTTCACAGCTACAGCCTTTATATAAATGACCTGAAAGATTCATCAGTCATTTTTAGGCTTGAAAAGGAAGCAGACACCCTGGAACATTAACTGGATATTAAAAAAAAAAAAAAAAAAGTGGTTTTAAATAGGCTTTGTGGTGCTTGGCTATGATGTGCCAAAAGACATCTTTGTTGTGTCTGCTGAGACAAGCTAGAACTGTGGAAATGCTAAGAGGAACAGAAAGCATTAATATTTTAGAAAACAATGTAAATTACACTAAAATCCTGACATAGCTGAGCAAGGAGCAAACAGCAGAAAACAAACAGTATTGTTCAGCTTCTCTATACTCAGAGGGCTAAGAAAGCTGATGGGTTTTTTTTGCAAGGAGATTGCAAAGAACAGACACTGACTCAGGTTGGCATCTCTTTTCATTTATAATGGGCATACAGTTCTTGTAATGGCCAGGCGTACAAAGAGATCATTAACGAGAGCAGAAGCAGCAGCAAAGCTTAAAATTCACAGGGGCGTCTCCACTTACAGAACTGCAGCAAAAGCAGCTGTGTTGAACAACTTTGCCCAGCCAGCAACAAATCTGTCAAAAAGTGGTCCCAAGACATGGCTTCGTATTCGTTGTGACTTAACCCTACCCCACACACATCAGAATGCTTTTGTCAGAACATGTGCCGGGCTGCCTCTCAGAGGCTGTCACTCACAAACTACCTTGGGCTGTGTGTTCCCATATCTGTTCCAGTCCTTTCAAGAAAGGAAAACAATTCAAAGATATTTACATTCAGTATAGGCTTTTCTGCCTTTTTTTGTTCCCTGAGGAAGCAGGTGAACTAGGTCAGTAATGAACGCAGAATCCAGCTTCACATTCAGACATGTAAATTCATGCATTTAAATATAGGTACCTGCGGATGAGACAATAAGGAGTCATTTGTGTTGCCCAAGCAAGAGTAGTGCCATTTGAGACTCTCCAGCATGTCTGAGATGAGTATGACACAGGACGCTACCTCCAAGAGCCTGGGCAAGAAATGCTAGAGCAATTTAAAAATCACCAATGTTAAGGTGCCTGAAGAGAGCCCTAATATCCTGCCAGTGTAGTCAGTGAGGCAGTTTTCAACTGCCTAAACACACTTATCTACTGATACGTGAGATGGTCTGAATGCTTCATGGAGCTGGCAGATAAGACATTGGACCTACAGGATATTCAAACCCTACTGGAATGGCAGCAGGACACCAAGCAGCATATCCCCCGATGGCTAAAGTGGCACTCAAGACTCAATTCAGATGCCTAAAGAAAGATACCTAATGTAATTTTAGATGCCCCAGATGTGCAAAATCTCCCCCTCAAGCCTGTGGATATGATGCAGGACCTATGGGAAAGCCCCACCTTTCAGGGTTAGTAACGAGAAGAGGAGGAATAACCGAGAGCATTCAAATGGCACCAGGTGTCTATGTCTGTGCAACTAAATCCCAGCAGATGAAATCTAATGAACTAGTCACCTGGCCAAAGGCACGTGTGTCTCCAACAGCTGTCCCCGCTCCACTGATGAAGAAACTCCTGACTAGTTTTGACTAGAACTTGTGTTGACTAGATCTAGTGAGAGTGGGACTTTGCTCATACGCAGACACTTGCCTTTAGACGTACAAGTTTTGGTATCTGTATAAACCTAAAGATGAATCCTCAGCCTCTCTAATTCTTCTGCTCTTATGGCCTAAATGCCAAGAGGCTCATTCACCTGGGAATTTAAGTATCCACCTAACCTTCAGCTGCCCAGAGGAAAAGGACCTGGGGGTGCTGGTTGACAGCTGGCTGAACATGAGCCGGCAGTGTGCCCAGGTGACCAAGAAGGCCAATGGCATCCTGGCCTGTATCAGAACTAGTGTGGCCAGCAGCAGTAGGGAGGTGATCGTGCCCCTGTACTCGGCCCTGGTGAGGCCGCACCTCGAATACTGTGTTCAGTTTTGGGCCCTTCACTACAAGAAGGACATTGAGGTGCTGGAGGGTGTCCAGAGAAGGGCAACAAAGCTGGTGAAGGGTCTAGAGAACAAGTCTTATGAGGAGCGGCTGAGGGAACTGGGGCTGTTTAGCCTGGAGAAGAGGAGGCTGAGGGGAGACCTCATCGCGCTCTACAACTACCTGAAAGGAGGTTGTAGCGAGGTGGGTGTTGGTCTCTTCTCCCAAGTAACAAGCGATAGGACGAGAGGAAATGGCCTCAAGTTGCGCCAAGGGAGGTTTCGACTGGACATTAGGAAAAACTTCTTCACTGAAAGAGTGGTCAGACCTTGGAACAGGCTGCCCAGGGAAGTGGTGGAGTCACCATCCCTGGAAGTATTTAAAAGACGTGTAGATGAGGCGCTTAGGGACATGGTTTAGTGGGCATGGTGGTGTTGGGTTAACAGTTGGACTTGATGATCTTTTGATGATCTTAGAGATCTTTTCCAACCTTAATGATTCTATGATTCTATGATTCTATGAAATCATAAGGTAATGGATTTCTTGTGACCCACATCCAGTATGGCTCCCTTAGACATCTAGGTGAGGTGCACTGGACCATTCTCCTGCCACGGACCAACCCTCCATGCCAGGAATGCTTTGGGGATCATCAGATCCTGAGGCAGATACTAGGGGGTGTGTGACATTGACTGAATCACTTCCTACAACTAAATGGGCTGGCCCATTTAAAGTTAGTCTTCAGGACACCAGATCCACACTGATCACAGTGCAGAATATGAATCTTGATAAAAAGAACACACCAGAGCACTCTCTAACTGCTTTAAGTCTCCAAACTAACTCATATTCTTTCCGTATGAAAAGCTTACTAAGAAGTCAGTACATTCTTCTTTTATTATTGACGATAAGACAAGATGAAATCAAACATAAATCAGTGAGAGACAGCCTGTGAACTGCCGTTCAGAGCTAGCCATAGCTTCTCATGGATGGCTTGCAATAAAGAGCAGCTAACCCTTCATAAACAAGGAAAGCAATCCACATGAACGCTCAGCGATTTCAAATCACTTCTAGCTGCTAACTGCTATGGCCATTGTCATGGACAAGATACCAGGCAAGATGGACATCCTCTCTCAGCTGGTAGGGCAATTCTTACATTCTTACTTTTTTTAATCAACTGCACCTTGAAATCGCTGATTTACTTCTAGGCTGAGTAATTTATCTACAGCAGCCATTTCATTTGTAGAGACATATGACAGATGGAGGTGCTGTTCGTTTGCAGCCCAGAGCTTCCCTGTGTGCCAAGGTCTCCGTCCTGCTGCCTCTAGGCAGCTCTGCAGAATTATTTCCAATTTCTATCTTTGGTGATTCATAACACTGCGGTCTGCAGTCTTCTGTAGTAGGGGAGTTGGCTCTGTATTCTCACCGTAGTTAAGCCTGTACCACAGGAGTCTGGATGGGATCCCTACAGCATTGTTATTTCTCGTTATGGTACTAGTGAAACAACAGGACACGCAGTCTGAAGCTGGGTATTTTGGGCAGTCATGTTTTGTTCTTATATGTTCACACTCCCCCAGGATTATTCTCATGTAAACTTTCAAAGCCACTGATGACAAATGAGTCTTATCTTGCAAAGCGAGTACCTCTTACGATGAGACTAAACCCTTCCCTGGTGCAGCAAAGCAGTCATCATTTTGTGAACCTCCAGAAGCAATACAAAACTTGTCTTCCCTTAACCATGACTTCAGCAGAGAAAGTCCTTTCTTCTCCCTTACTTTCACTTTTATTTTTAAGGGATATATTTATTTTCCAGACCAATATAAATATAACACTGGCACCAGCGCCAAATTTGAAGATTGATAGTGAATTGGGCTGGCACAAGTGAGAGTGAAGTAAAATACTCTTAAACTACGTTTGGTATCAGGCATCATGAAAGTTTGCCATTAGTAAGCTAGACTGTGCTGTCATTACTGGCTGAGCACATACCCACACGAGGAGTCCCACAAACATCAGCAGGATAGCCTGGTATGCAAACTAATTACAAAATAGATCATGTCCTGATAAAGAACATGAACAAAGGGTAGATCTGCTCCGAAACCCTTGCAGTCTAAATATGAGACAAAAATAGTAGGTAAATAAAGACAGACGAGAGAGAACTGGGAAGCAGGGGGATACACTATTTTCACAGGATACCGTGCCAGCACAAAGAAATAATGTCAGCCCTTTATCCGCCTAGCAGCTGTAAAATGCAGAGGTAATTTTTAACAGATTCAAAGTAGGAAAAAAAGTAGCTTTGCAGATGCCTGTAAGGAGAGTTTCCTGAGGACAAAGAGCAGCAGGGGACAAAGTGTGCCTATTTAACAAAAGACGATGAAGACTTTTACCGTAGGATGATTGGAGGCACAGACTGATTTTTGTAGGGGAGGGATACCTGCAAGAGCACACTTGCTGCCTGTGAGCAGCCTAAGACTGCATTTGCCAAGGTCAGAGCAGGGAATGCTGCAGTAATCAAGACATGATAAGCTGAGAGCCTGAATAAAAAATTCAGATGTGTGGGTGGATAGGAAATGCCATACCTGAAATACGTTACGCATGTGGGAGGTGCAAGTATAGCCTGTTTGTAAGGACTAAGGACCAAATCAAAGAGAACCCTGGAGTTTGGTAAACTCGCAATGCTGTTTATGGGCCCGGATGTCAGACAGGCTGGAGATGTTGTTCACGGTGGTCAAAAAAGGGCTGCGAGGAAGAACTGGAGAAGAAAATTAATTAATTGCTTCCTTTAAACAAGGAGAGCCATAATACCTCAAGATAGCCTTCCAAACTATCTCAGAACAACAAATATGCGGTATATAACAAAGGAGTTCATAATTTTTAAGCAGAACGAAATAAAAACAGAACAATGCACTGTTAGATGCTTAATTTAGTGCGCAACCATCCATATCAGTAGAGGATCTGAACATGCAATGACTTACTGCTGGCTGGTGAACCTCTTCCGTAGTTCACAGAGCCAGCGCACTGGCTGGGGAGTATGTGGAGAGTTAGGAGGCTGGAGAGCTTAAATCCTTTCTGCTCTCCATGCAGCTGAGCTACTAAAAAGAGCCTTTAGAGTCTGTAAAATTAAAAACCATATTTTTAAAACGGTTTCACTGGAGCTGTTTAAGAACTGTGTAATCGTTATCAGTGTCAAATTGCTTAGCACAGCATTTACTGTACAATCTTTTATTTCTGAAACTTATTGCATTTTAAACTAATCGTTCATCCTGCTGTATAGGTACTTGCCTGAGATTATGAACGATGGCTTGACCAACCAGATCAACAATCCAGAAGTAGATGTGGACATCACAAGGCCAGACACCTTCATTCGACAACAAATCATGGCCTTACGTGTCATGACTAACAAACTGAAGAACGCATATAATGGAAATGATGTCAACTTCCAGGATACAAGTAAGAAACCATTAACTGTCATTAAAAAAGTATATTTTTTAAACACATTTATAAATCTCCTCCCTTAGAATAGCTTTCTTTGGTCTTTGTGTTCTGTGCTGCTGACAACATAAAAAAAAGCCTTTTTCTGTCCCATGAAATCCCAGTTATATATTTGTTTCTTTTGCTTCTCTTCACGTCAAATGCATCAAGACACTGAGGGCTTTCCATAAGGCCAGCAGTCCGCTCCTTTTTCAGAAGGGCATTTAAGCACCTAGTTAAATCACGGTGGCTTTCATTTGGATGCTTTACTGAATGAAAGTGAGCACCAGCAGCACTTTCCCGTTCCCAAGGTGTTCACCCCCACCAGGGTGCTGGGTGGAATGGGAACGGAGAAAAGGGACGAACACCGTAACCCGTGGCCCTCACGTTGTTTCCCTCCCTCCTTTGTGCCAGGTGACGAAAGCAGCGGCTCGGGCAGCGGAAGCGGCTGTACGGACGACATCTGTCCCACCGAGTTCGATTTCGTCACCACCGAAGCACCACCGGTCGACTCCGACAGGAGGGAGGTGGAGGCTTCAGCCACGCAGCCTGGCCGGTCACTGCAGACGTTGCTCGTCGTCTTCATCAGTCTCATACTGCAGAGACAGTGGAGATAATCCTGTATCTGGTCGGAGAAACTGTGTTTTAGCTACAGAAACAGCCAACTTTCTTCTTTTCTTATGCTCTTGGACAATGGACCATGCCACAAACACTTGCAGTTTTCTATGAGAAGAGAGCAGTACTGCAACCTGCTTCCCTTTTTTGTTTTCCCAAAGAATACCAGGTGCCAGACTGAACTGCTTCCTGCTTTTTTCAGATATCTCTGAAGACGATATCCACTCTTGAGAGAATTCTTTCTCAAACCTTTATTACAGGAGACTTTCTGAGCTTCATTTCCTTTCATGCTGCAAAAGTAAAAAACGATCTTACAGTGTGTGTTTTCCCTGACGAGAAAAAAGAGGGGGGAAGAAACCAAGAAAACAGTTTTCTGTCTGAATCAGGCCTGACTCAAGGCTGCTGCATTTCAACAGAATATCAACAAAACAAAAAAAGACAAGAAAGGAACAAAAAAAATGCAACCGTTCTTCACTGACAGCCAGGTTTCCTTTAGGAACTTCTGTAGGATGATTCAGGTCATCAGAATAATCATTGCTATAGGGAGGAAGTCTGGATTTTTTTTCCAACACAAACGTATGTCTCAATGGTGAATGTCTTGCACTCCATCTGCCAGCCACATCAGATTGGTATGAAGGTAGAGAAGCTGAAAAATAAGTTTATCTTTTAGTATGATAGTAACTCCACTAGCTTCAGAATATCATGTTACAGTTGTTTAGGATTTAAATCTTAATGCCCAGTAAAAAATTGAGTAGTAGCACGATTTCACCTAGCTTCTTTTAGTATTTATCCATGTTATACAATTGGCACAGATTTCCACTTAGCTCACCATCAGCCATGGTGGTAATGCTAAACAACGCTCCTGACAAATCTCCCCTCAAGGGTTCAGACAGAAAATAATCTCTTGTGATATAATCTTTCCTTTTGTCACTGTTCTGACATCGATTAGGACTTTCTGCTACTATGTTCATTATCCTACCAAGATGGCAATTCTCTAATGGACTAACAGCGAACGAATCAATAGTGTGTTTCACATCTAACTACATCTTTCATACCAGTTAATTTCAGTATCACAAGGATTTCTTCTGCAAAATTTCAGAACAAAAAAATATATAGTATTGACATGGAGATTTCTTTCACTTTTTTAGTCTTAGTATGATCATCTATTTTTATATATATAAATATATATAAATCACAGATTTTAACTTCTTAATTACAAGCTCAGGGTTGACACTTCTTTGTAAGAAAAAAAATGTTTGGTCAACCAGCTCTTCTTTTTTTGTGCTGCTCTGAAAAGTAACCCTTCAATGACTGGTGAGCACGAAAATCAAAGAAGAGAATTTTTTACATATCCAGTTGTCCATTTCTTAACAGGTTTGCAGGATGGGGGAGAAAACCTCTCTCATGTGTGTATTTGTGGGGAGCATGTGAGTTTGTGTGATAGGCCTAGAGAAGGACACGGATGTTATTTGGGATGGCAATTGTACTCTCAGATTCTTCAAGGATACGTTGCTTTAATAATCATTGCCTAAATGACCATGGTCCTGGAGAGAGTTTCCCTAATTGGCATCTGGTCTAAGACTGGAGGTGGAAGCTGTTTAGATCCTGGACAGATGAGTGTCAACAATTAGACATCAAAACCTTCCCTCTTCCATCAGGCACAGACAAAGGGCTTCTGTGACAATTCTGCGTGGTGTTGAAATGATTCGCCAGAAATTTATTTCCTGTTTCTTACGGTGACTCTGGAAATGGTATAGACTAATTATGGAAGCACTGTAAAGCCAGCCAACCACATTATAATTTAACAGCAGAGCAGGTAGATCATAGCCATTGCAATCTCTTTTTCTTGTCAAATTATAATTAGCTATCGATTTAGGCATGAAATTAAAGTAGAAAACACACAGCACATTAGGGTAAAGTATGCTTAAGCACTTTTACCAAAAAGTATTTACGAACTATCTGTATAGTATGTCTAATAGCAAAAAGCATAGGTTTTGAGCCACTTGTATTCCATTCTTTTTTTCCCATTTGTTTGTTTACCTCAAAGTATAATGATCTATTCTTCTTGGCCTGGCCTAGTGTGCAGGAGTCGCTGGCTAGGTCTTGCACGGGCCGTAGCAGTGCTTCTGCTGCTCCGATGGTTCACCCCAGAGCGGATCTCGTGATCCAGCATTTAATGCCTTCAGGAAGTTGAACAGCAGGGTTTAAGCCAATTTTCACAGGCTTTTTCGCTGGCCCTGGTACAGCAGGTACCAAGCAGAGGATATTTTCTTGGATTTTTTTTCCTGAACTTGCATATGCAGCTTTCTGCAAGGAGACCCCTTTAAAACTCTCCCCTGATCCATCTCTTTCTACCCATCCACACACCTTTTCTACGCTTCTCCTCCTCAGCAACCTTGTTTCAGAACAAGTTGAGTGTCATTTTTATTTTTCCCATTGTGTGTTTATTCAGTGATAACTGATACTATTTCCATCTGATTATTCTGGGTCTGGAAGCTTATTGACAGGTAACGAAGTCTTCTGAGGCAGGTCCTTTGTTGTACCTGCTCCACACTGTTGGCTAAGGAGCTGATGGCTAAGGACCTAAGGGTCTTTGTGTGAGCCTCAGCCCACGTTCAGATGATCTGATGACTGTTTTCAGCTGGTGCAGCCAAACTGGGTGTCCAGGGTGCTCTCACCTATTTGTAGACCTCCATGGACTCGTGGGCAAGGAGTAAGAGGGATTCCTAAGAACTAGGGAGTTTGCTGAAGGCTGTTCTCACTCGAGGAGCTCTGCTTGGACTGGGTCTTAACAAACTGCCGGTGAAACAACAAACCAGACTAATCTTTGCCAAAATGCAATTGTCTTATGAGAGTTCTGCCAGAAATTTATGTCTTCCATATTATTTCTCCTCTTCTTTTCCTACTATGCATGGTGATATCTTGTCAGGAGATGGAGATGCCTTTGCGTGAGGTATTAGGCATATATTTCTTTAATAGTCCCTAAAGGTTGAATACTCTTTTTATACATTGCATTTTTCTGAGATTAAGAGAGCTATTAAATGTACAGAGCAAATGAAATTGGGAATGAAGGAAAGAAAAGAAAGAGCATTCGTGTTCATAAATGCGAGAATCTACATAATTTCCAATGCTTCTATTTGCACATCCTTTATATGCATTAACTCTTCTTCTAAGGTAATTTTTTGGTCTGCCACAATTTAAATATTTCTCTTCTGTTAGCAGCCAGTAAGGTAAGACATGATAAAGAAGACAATTACCTCTTCAAGAAAGAGGACATAAGTCCTAAGGAAAAAATCCTTTGATTGTGTAAACCCTTTATGCTCTGCAATCCAGAAGTTCTTGCCATTTTATGTCCTTTTACAGTGGAGGCTCTTAAAAAATTAGGTGCAATGAATAACACAATCAGTGCTGTAGACCCCTCTGAGGTTTTCCATTTTAATATTAATTACATTGATTTTACATTGTCCCCGAATTTTTAGCGTTCACTGTACGGCAGATTGTTCTGCTGATGGCTTGGTACACACTACTGTAACTGCAGCGCAGACTACCTGAACTCTGGCTAAATTTAGGCATTTCAAAAAAGACAATCAGAGAGAATCAAAAAGAGAGGGCAAAGATTTCCTGCTACAGAGGAAGAGCAGAGGAACCTGTGCCTCAGGGTTCTGGTAAGGGCTGATCTATCCCAATTCCCTAAGAGGCGTCGCAGAACTCTGTCCACGGAAAGCTCCCAAAATCTGAATCTCACTCATACAAATTATCCCAGTTCTGCGGGATTTCTAGGAAGGACAATTCCCACAGCTGTGTGAACCAGTTTGAGCTGCTTCCATGCAAAATGGCTGTGAGCTAGAGCTGTTCTTGGGAGGCAGACTGTGCGTGCAGTGTCTCAGCAGGCAGCAGTTGCCTTCAGTTTACTAACCAACCCTGAATCATTATCAAATGTAGCTATACTTATTCACTGAGACTTTTTTATTACTTCAACATGAAAAATAAATTACAGCACTGATGCAAGTTGTGTTTTTTGTTTCTAATTTACTTCCAAAGATAATCCATTAAAACTGAATACAGAAAATTTTTGAATGATTCTGCCGGGAAAATCAGGTTTCTGCAGATTTCATTATGGAAACAAATGTCTGAACAAACTTCAGATTAAGAAGAAATCCATATTTCAAAGACTACAAAGTTATATTTACTATGTTAACCCATAAATTTTCAAACCTGCTGGATGAGAACAAATAGAGTTAACAACAGTGGAACATCACATAGAACTGCAAAAACCCTAATTTCAAAGGGAAATTCAACAGTCAAAGGCTAAGATTTAGCTGTGGGGCTGTGAATATGTTGTCAAAACACAATAGACACAGCAATGCATGCTTCCAAGAAAATTAGGGCAGGTGGTGCACTGAACAGGGCAATGTTTCCATTACAGCTACTCACATGGACTGTGAGGATCATATTAACCCGTGTAATTATGACCCTTTTTTGATAAAACAATGATAAAGACCAGAGTACCATGGTAATAGGGGACATGTAAGATGAACAAAATTATATTAACTATTTTCTCAACTGTTAAAAAGCATAGGAGGCCTAATGGAGAACCAAGAACTTTGAAACTGATTTTTAAAAGAAACTTCTAGCACCAGGCAAGAGAGATGGTCTCAGATTTATTCAGTCAGAATATTTTCCAACAGCCTATCCTATTCAAATCTGCTCACCAATACAATCACTTGAGAATAATTTGCTAATGTAACATTAAGTGTCCACTTGCAGTACTCGCTGCTTTTTCTACTAAACTGACTACCTAGTTCACAATTCTGATTGTGCATCATGTGTGTTCGTATAAAAAACTGGTGCATTGCGCCTGCCTGAAATCCCATCCCCATGACAAAGCAAATAAGAGCTTTGTCATTAACAAGGATTTTGACTATAATCAGGGAGAAAAAAGTAAGTCTTTTTTTTCTGGAAGCTGTTCATATTTGATTTCCTTCTGACTCTCAATAAAACAGCAACATTGTCCATAAAAGAGGTGACATTAGCATCCTCACCTGTAAGTTTCCAAACTTTACTCCAAAGCAGTCGCAGTCTTTCTGCCCAGCTTCCCCACAGCCGAGGTCTCTGGACTGTCCAGAAGTTGAAGAAAGTCACATAGGTTTGTCCATAGCTTAAAGTCTACACAGTTAAATCAAACCGTTTCAAGATAATGGGTCAGTTCTTGTCAGCTCTCATTTCACCTTTATTTTTAATTACTTGTGTTGATACTTAACAGTGTAACATGCATGAAAGGCTTTTGTTTCATGGTGCACTGGGAAAAAAAGTCTTCCTGCTTTTCCTTCTTTATTCTGGCACCAGGAAATCTGTGAGGCTTAATGCTTTAAGCACTAGGCAGCATCCAGTGGTGTAGTTTGTTTATCAAACTAAGAACAGCTGCATTACCAAAAGAAGTTGTCTTTTTTCTTGAGAGGGATTAAGGAAAGGGAGTATCCATTCATCGTTAGCAAAAAAAAGGTACAGAATGGCAACTATTTACTTTAGTATAGTGGGGTACCATCTGTCAGTATCTCTGAAGACGTTTTAAAGCCAAATTTCCAGGGAAAACAAATCTACTTCCTCTATAATAGAAATCAGTATGATTTTCTTCCTTGAAAAAAATACAAAGTATATGGCTTTCAGCTCCAAGCGTTGGGGAAGTTGGAAAGAAATTTACCTTCTTCAAATTGAGAGGCTAGCCATTTAGACAGTTCTGCTGCTCTCAGCTCCTGGAGCTGCTTTTATACCTCTCCAGGGCTCTGCCAAGCTCCCACGCAGACCACCTGAAGCAAGGAGCCTCCTGGGCATGCAAGTTGTCCCTGCCGATGGTGGAGTATGTTCTTCCAAGATGGTTAGAGAGACAACTGAGGAACGAGGGAGGGGAGCAGCGACTTCACAGTGAGACCCAGCAGATATATGACCGTGGGGAATCCCGGTCATATAATAAAATAAAATCACGCAAGGGACAGCTGGTGCTCCTCGCTGCTGTCTAGCTCTTCCTTTCAACCTACTGTCTGTGAATTTTCTGCGTAATCTAATTATAACCATACACTTGTGTACACAGCAAAGGTGCAAATATTGCTTCACAAGTCAGTGGTGTTTCTGTAGTCTGCTGCAAGATTTCTCTCTCCCTTCTTAGTTTCCAAGTACATTGGCTAATTCTGTATCTTTCAGTGTGTGAGGAAGAGCTTACTACCTAAAACAGACTTCTGTGTGTCAGTAGTCCTCTTTCCTAAAAATATACATTATTTAGGCACGAAAGTCCTTCACATCTCTTACAGAAATGACTTGATTCCACTACACATCTAGTGAGTTTTATTCTCAAACCTGAAGAGGTCACTCACGGGGGCTTTGGAGAAAGCCCAAACTCTGGTCAGTCAGCCAAGGTTTCATAGAGGTCTCCCATGTTCCACTAAATACCCCAAACACCAGGTTACAAGTGGGCTATGCTCTTTCTCCTCCCTCCTCTCCTCACTCCTCACCTCAAAGTATCATTCTGGGCCTGAAAAATCTTTCAAAATGAATGTTTCATCAAAGCTAGTGCATTCCAGCAAAATTGCCAAATCTGTGTTTCCTGACGATAAACATTTCTAACTAAAGCTTCCTGCCTGGCTCTCCTCCTCCTGTGTGCCACACGTCCCATCTGTCTTTGAGTCACCAGTGTCCCTATGACCATTTTCTTCTCCAGGCTGAACTCTCTTTTCAGTCACTTTTAGCTCACTGGATTTTTCTATCTCCCTTCCCCAGATCTCTGTAGGTAGCACTTAATGCTTCTCTTTTAAGACAGAGGATGTAGCAACAAAGAGGTTTGGTCCACTTATTTTTGGGTTTTTTCAGTCTTTATCAGACCCCACCTTTAGCTTTTATTCTTTATTCTAAACATGTTCTGTCAGGTGTATATTCTTGATCATCTGACATAAATCCCGATGACTCTTTTTTCAATCTAGTTTATTATTAGAGCTTGTAGACTACATTTTGGCTCATTCATTCTGTTGCGGCAAAATTCTGTTTCTTCCTTATAACTATAGCATACAGTTTGTGTTTTGTTGTCGTCTGCTGTGCTGATGAGCTAGCAAGGCCAACAGCAAAGAATTTGTGGATTGTCTATAGCAAGATTAACTGAACAGGTAACAACATCAGGAAACAATTCATATCGGTTCTGTAATTGATTGGTTTTGAGGTTTGGTGTTGGATTTTTTTTTTTTCCTTTTATTTTATTTTAAATTCTGGGTTTCATTTGATTTACTTTCACATGGGCTATGTGTATATTACATTATATGCATGTAACGTAACTACAGATTAACTGTTTCAGTCTCTAGATAACAGAGACTACTTTCAAGTAGTCAGTCAATCTTAGTCTGCTTGTAAGGGCTACAGAGTGATGACCACTCTTAAAAATCTGCCCAAAGAGAAGCTGGAGGAGTTCAGATTTCAGCTTTGTGCTATTAGTTGAGTTTGAGGCCGCAAGAATATTTTGTAAATAATTTGTGAATATGTGCAAGCATTTGAGGGGGGGACAAGGGAGCACTTGCATCTCCAAAATATTCTGAAGCTTCTTTTCAACTTTTACCTAATCTGAACACAAATTTACAAATGAAGAATTTGCATTCAGATGTTCAGGGATGACAAACTACATAAATTTATATACCGATTCCTCCCAAGTTACTTTGTTTTGTTGGTGAGCAATATCATTTAATTTCCACTAGCAATTTTGTTACATTTAACAAATTCAAAGAAAAGGTGTTGCTTAAGTAGGTCAGATGTCTTGATTTGGGTATCAATTGACATTTATACTTGCTTGTTAAACTTTTACAACTCCAGACATATGAACATCGCTTGAAAGCATGCAAATTGTTAGCTCCGGTTTTGATGCTGTGTTTCTAGATTAGTATTTAACATAGTTAAATGTGAATTGATAGGGGTGATATTTGAATGCGAGTCAAGTTTAGAATAAAATTGAGTTTAGACAGAAATAGGGTTGGGTTGAAAAAATCTCATTAAACATTAAACCTGCTTTTCTACAGATCCGATTTTAACATTTCAGCCTAATCTGACGTGGGAAAAAACCCTACAGATCCTGTTTATAGATCACACCTGTACCTGAAATGGTACAGCTTCAGTTTTGGGAGAGTTCCAAACAAAATGAAAGTTAAAGAAAAATCCCAAGTTCTCCCATCTCCAAATGCTACTTACAAAGATACAGTATTTAGCAGCATATAGAAGTGTGTATATGTATATATATATAACAGTGTAGCAAGGCAGAGTTTGAACTTTTAAGGGAAAGATTCTTTATGGCTTTGTAACTTCAGAGAAGTAATGTACCATGGACAGAAATAGAAAAATATATACAATTGTTTTGATACATTTGTGAAATAGGTTTCACAGAGCCCAGTATTTTTTTGTGTAAAATGCCTTAAATCACTTTCGGTAGGGCTAATACAATTGAATTTGTTTCTGTATATAGCCTTTTGTAATAATAACTTTGGATTCAACACGAGACTTTTCTTTCCACTACAATCATATACAGCCTTATGATTACTAACTGCAGCAGATAGACCATGAAAGCTCTGCTTTCTTAGCTGTAAATGCACTTTCAGTCCACTTGTAGACTTAGAGCTTGGAAGCAAGAAGAGGTGACAGTGCCAAGAGCACCGAGACCTCCCTGATGGGCAATCCCTACATTCTCTCAGGCTTGAAATCCTTTCCCACTGACTCCTTTTCCTCTCACGCCATCTGTCTTCATGAAAACCGGCTGTGTCTTAGGGCCTGGGGTCATCCCACCTAGCACTAGGCGCTTCAGGGAGCACGTTGCTCAGCGGGGTTGTCTTTCTAGGTCTCTGCAGTTAGTCAAAAGAGATGGGCACCTCCGTATCTGGGAAGGAGCTTACCTCTCTTTCCTGCACAGGCAGCCTGGGATGACAAGGCTTGTCACTGAGGCACCTCACTTAAGTGCCTGGAGGTAGACGCCGCTAGTGAGACTGAGGTGATCCAGGCTTCGCCCAGACTCTCTCCTGTCCTTCTTCTTGTCGGCACAATGGTGCCTCTTCTTCTTCATGCCAATGCTGGAGTGAGGAGCCTGGAGAGGGATCCCATTTGGGGAAGTCATCATATAACGACTTTGTTTCTGGGCCAAAGCAACCCTGATGTAACTAGACGTACAAGCAACGTGCATTCGTTGTTCTGAATGCTGCCCGATGCTGTTACGTTTATATTCTTCCTTATAAGACATTTGAACCTGTCAACTACCCTAGCTACAAACACGCAACGCGACTGCCTTCAATGCGCGTATGCACAAGGGATGGAGCTCAACAGCTCTCTCCTGAAATCCCAGATGCCTTTCCAAGGCTAGTGAAAGCAGTGCACAGGGCTCAAGCCAGCTCAGAGAGTTAGCGAGGTGCACATCGCCAAAGGGCAGAAAGCAGATTAATACAGTGCCTCAACAGTGAGAACTGCGAAAAAGATACCCTTCGGGTTTAATCATTAATGCACTTAGTCGTTTGTCAGTCTCAGCCCTTACTGCATCAATGAAAGGAAAATACACATTTTCTAAGAGGTCAGTAGAGAAAGCAAGGTTAATATACACAGGATAATGCTGACAAACCGCTAACACACCTCTTGCAAAACAGCTGACTGTTATGACAGAAAATAACTTTTTAAAAGCTGAAAATAATTAACTGCAGCTTCCTCTGTATCCCCCGCCATCTCTTGGGACTCCATAATGAGGGAATCCTTTTTCTTTCCCCAACATACTTTTTGGGGGCTGGTACTTGAAATGTGGCAGAAAGCAGAAGCCCTAGCTGTAAAGCATCCATTCAGTGTCCCATTTTCTAGGTCTCCTGCTCTTCCACTTAGTTTTCCTTTTCACATTTCTGACAATGGCACACTCGCATGGTATATGTGAGCGTGCATCTCTCTCCCTGTATACACATTTATTTTACACATATCCACACATATATATCTCTATAAATACAGCCACAAGCCAGTAAATTTCAAGTCCATATGCTATAAAAGAGTATTGGAAGGACTCCATTTACCACAATACTTGACAACAGACCTTACAAGGAGAGTCCCAGGTAGGGACTTCTGCTTTAGAGATGCTTATAGCTTGTGTCTCTATAAGCGTTGTTGCAATTTTCTGAAATACCTGTGGAAAAGGGTGAGTCTGCAGATATTATTTGGCAACATCTGCTGGTACTAGTAAGGAAAATGCAAAAAAAGGGACAACTATCCAGATAAAAACAGCAACCTAGATGGTATCTCGTTCACAGTATTTTGGGGCTTTACTGTTAAGAATTTCATTATTGCTTGTTTTTTATTTGAACACGAAAAAACTTGTAAAAGCTCACCAAGCTTTTCAGAACCCCTACCTCCTTCCTTTCAGTCTACAATAACTGTTAAATGATGACTTTTCTATATTTATGAAAGTATGTTCTTCAAAAATGAATTGGGTAAAATATTGATGATCAAAACTGTCATCCTATTTGGTGTTCTTTTTAAAAATGAAATGTATAATCCACAGAAAGTGGCTCTTACTTCTAATGGTATCATCTGACCCCCCCTTAACTGAATAACAGGTTTATAATCATACTGCCACTGTCCATCACCCAAGAATGACATGACACAACAATACCCGATGGATTACCCCCGCAGCCAGTGGGTCTTTTTCATCACATCTTTCCCTTCCACACGCTTTCCTCCAGAAAGTTTTGATTAGTAGAAATGCATTCAGATTTCCCTGTGGATAAAAAGAAGGGAAGTGTTTGACATTTTCAAGACAATCATCTCAGACGTTACTGTTCGGCCCATTGCTTTCCCATTTCCCCCTGAGTCTTTACTAAGTCCAGTGCACAACAGTTAATGTGGTTTTCACAAAGCAGTGATCAGTAATGTAAATACCATTTCTTCCCTCAAGACTTACAATGAATTCTGTGTTTCTTAAGCTTGTTTCTTTCACAATTTGTCATGTCAAGGATGTTAAAGATGATATTTGGAAATCACAGAACAGTTAAACCATAAACTGCTGTGTTCCTGTCCATTAGTAAGAGAAGTTTGACTGCAGGGATATTTTGTTGGAAGGGTTATATTAACAGTCATTTACATATATATATATATTTGTAGTGCTGCGCCTGCTTCTTTCATGTACCTTAAAATTACTACCAGATAATGAATGACCTCCTATTAAACTCATTTTTTGTAATGCATCTTCCTGAAATATAGGCATTAGAAGACCTTGCTGCTCAGCCAAGGCAATTTTGCCTGGTGCAATATTATGTTACTAGACAAAGGCATTTGAAAAAGGCCATATGTTTTATTTTCTAAATCAATATTTTCTTTCACTGCCTACTGAAAAATCCTTTTTTAGTGCTTACAACACATTTGAGAGTTAGGATAGGATTGTAATATTCAGTAACAGACTGAGACAGAAACTAGCATTCTTAAAGATTAATTTTATTTGCCCTGCCTTTTGCCTGCAAACGTTATCCACGTAATGCTTTTCAGACAGATTGTACCTTGTTAGTTTCCCTGCTTCATAGTATACATATATTAATGAATATGTATTTTCATTGATGACAGTGTAAAGCAAGTTATTTCTCTCATAGTGTTATTCTACTGTTTATTCATGTGCATATTTTAAATTTGCAATGGCTTGTTGGAAAGTCTAATTGATTGTCACTGATTACTAGCCAAAGTTTTGCTTTTGTTAAGACACCATTACATAAAATTCGGATCATTACATGAGAGTTTAATTCTGATTACTAGATCTTAAGGATATTCTTTTCAAAATCACAGCAAACTCTTTATCAAGTGAATCTCCACAAAAAAAACTGTGTTAAAAATGTTAGAAAACACAGTTTTTCCAGTTGCCTTTATAATGAGAAAGAAAGAGACTTTTCTCAGTTAAACAAGAAGATATATTGACCTTTATATTAATCTTGCTGTAATTGGACTGGTAAAGCGTTAGAATATAGAATCCACCATTAATTAACTCTCTGTGCTGAGAGAGCAATATCTCAGCTAAAAAAGATCAGATTGCTTGTCAGGAAAGTCTTACTGGTGCAACACACAAAGTCATATGCAGACCATCTACTATAGGTATCCAGTTGCAGCAACTACTGTGGCATGCAACATCAAGAAAGCAATGAGGGAGTCAAACTATCTGCCACCCAATGCCATGAGATCTCGACTGTCTATACTATCAACAGACAGAAATCAGGAATTATATTCTCTCCACCTGCTTAGGTGCATATATTATATGTTGCTCCTACTTCTCTCCGTTGACAGTACAGAGGATCCTTGGTCTGGCATCATGGTATAATGATGCCGTGTGAATGATTCATGACCGTCTTCAGCTTAGAAGCCATTATAGACATGCACAGTGGCCATAGTAGGTGGTTTGCGCGCAGCCCATTGATCCAAGTATTGAAGATAGGTGATCAGAAGTAGTCATTTTTGGTGAGGTAACTATTCCCAAGAATAAGGACTGCCCAGTGTAACTTCTTTCGATCCAAAGTTTAAAAGTGTTACAGCAATCTGGACAAGGTAATTTATGCTGTGTGAGGACTATGCAATGGAGGATCAGAAATGCTTTCCCCAGCCTCTCTGGTCCTCCTTCCACTGAAGCTAGTGAGAGTTTGCCAACGGCTCCAGTACCAGGAGCAGCATATCTAACAAGTTTGATACTAACCATTTAAATTTGCGCTTATATCCTCAGTGTCTATCTCTCAAACAACACTGATGACACTTACTTTATTGGTTCATAATTACAACAGTAATAAAGTTTGGGGCGAGCTTTTACACTGTTGCTTAATATTCAGTACTGTATGTATATATATACTTGACACCTCAGTGAAGACTTTGACATGCCTTATTCATTCTAGTTATTTTTATGGTATTGGTTTTGTTAGATTGCTTTACCATATAAAGAATAAAACTATAACTGCTCTGACTTAAAATTGTCCAATTCATTTTTATCCAAGACATGTTAAACAAATCTAAATCATGTTCATCAGTTCTTCTCATTCTCATTACCCTTCACTCACACCATGAAGGCAATGTATATTGGTGGTTTGAAAACAGGGATTTGATATTCTCTGATGGACTACAATAAATATCTGAAGTAAGTACCTGCCTCGTGTCTTGTGGTTTCTTGGCTGCAAAATGAAAAATTGCTGCAGGCCAGCAATGTTAATCCCATGATTGTCAGCTACCGGAGAATCATGAGGTAGGTAAAGCGAATCTTTAAAATAATTTATGAGGAGTTCATTCTACAGCATTCTTTTTCCAGCTATATTTATGTGCCAGCAATGTTCCCCTAAAATCTGTCAGAGAAGTGAAGAACATTGTGGAAGTGTCAAAAGTCATGACATCTAAGGATGAAATTTCAGGCAGTAGTTATTTATTTATTCTCTTGCAAAAGGTAAGGGCTTTCTGTGACTATATGTAAGATAGTTTAAAAAATGATACTCAATTGTTATTTTGACTTACTTATTAGTTCCAAGTTAATCAGATTGAGAGCTAATTTAATGGTAGCATTTTATTGCAACTGTTGAACACCTTTTTTTTTACATAAAACTGCCCATGATATAGGAGTCTTAAAATGTAAATCAATGTTATTCTTTAAGAAATGTGGGATCTGGTGAATGAGAGGGGTCTGTTTCTTCATTTTAATTTGACTTATTCTAATTCCTGCAGTGGATTCTAAGATTTCATACTGGGTCTTTAAACTGTTGATACAGCCTCCTTAAAATTCTTCTGTTGATTCGGTTCTAAGCTTAAGGGTTTTGTTCAGCTGCCTACATATTGCTCTCTGTTGTCATTTGAAACAGCTTAGGCTAGCCAAGACATCTGCCGAGAGCCAGCAGACATGGCACAGGACTTGTAGAGGCCCTGCACCTTCCAGATTGGCAGCTGGACGTCCAGGTGGGATGGTCTCGAGAACCTCAAATGAAACTAAAGGCCTAAGTTTAGGCAGCAGAATCAATTTCCTAAATTTGGGTGAGCTGAATCCCACCCTAACCTGGGACAAGCCTAGATTTGGGCGAACTGAATCTCACCGTGAGGCGGGGGGTTGTTGCTAAATAGAGGCATCATTGCCATTCTGGGTACTGCAGGGTTCAGTTCAGCTGCCCACTGGATCTGTTGTATATCCTGTGTCTACATCTTCTAGTCTTACTCATTATGCCTTGGATTTTCTAGGATATCTCAAATGGCACTGGACACTTTTGTGTTGCTCATTGGGTCATGGCTTGTATAGCGTCCAAGATACCTGTGTGCAGCTGGCAGATATGCAGAGCAGCAAGAAACCCGTGCCTTTCTGGGGTAGGGGCTGGAACCAATGCATGGCACTACTGAGCATCTCCCATGGCACTATATTACCTATCCCTGGGTACCTACGCTAGGTGTCTAAGATAGGTGAAGCCTGCTACCTTCTAGGGGTGTCTGTTGCTGAATTGAGAGAGACCAGCTCATTTATAACATTTTATAACAATTGTGAACAAATTGTTTGAGCCGGGTTGGGAATGCACTCACTTGTTTAGAGCAGACTGCTGCGTTCCCCATTCTAGACCAAAACACTGAATTTTCAAACAAAAAATAATATTTTGTAGTTTTCAGCCTCTGAAGAATGATTTCCGGGTTCTAGTAATTTTGCAGTATTCCTTACTTTTTTAATGCAAGGCAAACCTTGCTGTGCATGTTTCATGCTCTACAAGGAGGAAAAAACAATTGCCTATCATAGAAGAGCTTAGTGGAAGCATGAATCTAGAATTCTGCTACTTGCCTGAAGAGACATGACCTGCAATGGTGCATAGACTCTTCTGTGAATGATGGAAAATCTGACAATTGATAACCCCTTTTAATTATTATTCTTTTCTCAGGCACCTACCACAAGGTTCTATTAATTAATGGTGCCGTGCTTTAAATCCTGCTGGAACAGAATGAAAATGTGAATCCCTAGAGATTTGATTCAGTTAAGTGTCCAAAATGTAGCTGCCTATTCAAACACCACTGAATCCTTTTAGTCTAGAAATACTATGACGACCATTTTCTCTGCCAGTTTTATATTTGCTTCATGACTGTATGAAACATTGCAAGTCTATTATGATTTTTTGTCTCATCAGAATGCAAATAAAATTCAAGGAGAATGAAATGTGAGAAAGTATTAAAAAAAGTGAAAATGTAACTAGCTAACTGTTTGAAAACAACAGATGCTTTTATTTGAATGGCAAGTAAAGGTTCTGGTCTGTTCTTTTACCTGTTAGAGATGATATTTGAAAACCACCCTTTAGCACTGAAATGATATTGATATACCAAATTTTGGGGCTTTACTAAATTTATTAGCACACTCTTGTTTTAATGCACTATTGAACATGATATCATATTTGCATCTATGAAATGCATATCCATTCACTTGAACATTTGGGTAGTATAGATGGCAAATATTAATAAATCCAATCAACTGTTGTCACTAATCCAGGAAAAACTGTGGCCTAAGGAAATGTTTGCTAAGCTCAGATGCATTGCTAAGCTCAGACATACCAGAGAGCCATCAAATACAGATGCCAAGCTAATATAAAAAATGTGCAGGTGTCAAGTATATGCAATATGATGTAAATGCAAGAAAAAACTCCCCTGGAATTGGGATCTGCATGAGGAATGATGTTGTCTTATAAGCAGAGAGACAATAGCTCGTTTTTGTGCAGCTGCACGTGATGGATGGTGCTCATTTCTGAGATCAGTTTCACCTGACCAAGCCCGACCCACGGGAGGGATGCAGGGCTGGGCAGCCCACACAGCCAGGGGCTCTAGGGATGGGGCAATGAGAGAGCATTAAAAATATGAGGGGCTTGGAAAAGGACTAGCCTACTGCAACAAGCCAGCTTTGGTGCAAATAAATTATATGATGAGATGGTGAGTATGGGAGAGAGGGGAGAGGAAAACAGGAGAAGTCCAGGAGCCACAGAATCATATTAAGAGGAAAATTTGGAGCTGAGTATCAGTAAAAATATCCTTAAAGTGAAAACGATAAAGGTGCCAAGTATGGCCTCTGATTTTGGGTTTTGGGATGAAGCTTCTCTTTCTTGCTGGGTTTTTTTTCTGGTTAATGGTTTTCTTCAGTTATGTATTTATTCAGTTTTGGTACAGGCATTAATTAGTACACATCAATCAATAAAACTATGTAAATACAGAAACTCCTCACAAACTCTTCATTAAATGTTAAAAACTTCCATCTTTTAACTGTAACCCTGACTATACTTAACTGAGAGTACATACAATACAAATGGTTAATACACGGGAGAACTATTTGTGCTACGCATTCTACAATGCTTTTTAAAAATACAGCTCAGTTTAAGCCTCATTCTACTTTCTCCCACAGTTATGAATATTAACACATAATTTAGAGGAGGGTGAAATAGATATATTTGCAAAGTAAGGCAGAAAGAGCCAAAAGGACAAGACAAGCAATGTGGAAGAGAGGAGGGAGACTGGAGAAGTCTCCAGCAGAGGTGAAATCTCTGGGCATCTCCCAGCAGAAAACATGGAGCTGGGACAATCCTGCACCGCAATGGAAACAGGTGAGAAATTCGGATAGGCTTTTTTTTCTTTTCCCAACTGTTGTGAAGCTTGGAAAACTTTGTTTCCCAGTTCAGTAATTCATGCTGTATGTGCAGTTACGGTGCCCTGAAATGTTGAAATGTTTGGGGGACCCCTCCCTAAAAGAATTTCTAAGTTCCTTAACCATGCCACAGCCACAGCTGAAAACTAAGAGATTTCTATTCTAGAGAAAGCTGCTCCACTACATACTCCATGAAATGTGGAAGGAAAAAAGTCTGACATTCCCTGGCTGCAAAATGAATTTACTGGAACTTGTCAGGCAAAGGCAATATTCCAAGAAGTCATTTTGTTGTTCAATAAATTTCCATTCCCATTCACCTTGCTTTGTAAAACCTGCCCTTACTTTGCTTGCAAATGAAATAAATCATGGAATATTAGAGAAAAGTAGAGGGAGCAATTCTGTACAGTGCTACTAGAGATGTGCTTTCCGAATAGCAACTATACTGCTATTGAATGACTGACAGCAACTAAGGCAAAAATGAGCATGAGGCAGGCTGTTGTGATGAGCTGACACAAATTCATCTGTCTGAATAACGCAATTAAGTATACATCAGAAAAACATGACTAGGCAATCCCCAGACCAAGCTAAAAAAATTAGATACAGGCAAGACTGAAATGAAAAGTACCACTTTTTTTCCTCCCTTTTCAGTTTTAAGTAGAAATATACCTTTTATCTTCCTGTTCGTCTGTCCTAGCACAGCCACCAGGGTATACTTTTTTCTTACCAGCAGACAGACATAGTGTAAATGAGCACTGAGCTCTGTCTTCTCTCTATATGTCGTGTCCCTGATCAGATTTTTTTAGCTAGGAGGTTGTGTTTACAAACAACAAATTCTACATTAAAAACATGCCTTCATTGCTTTTGCAAAATCGTAAGTCTTATCCTAAGATTACACATGGAAAGAGTTGGAGGGATAGTGTACTTGGCCTGAATAAAAGGATGATTTTTCCTTCTGTTAAAAATCCAGCTTTTTCTTTTCTCTGGAAGGATTGTGCTTTGCCTTCACAAGTGGTATTTTTCAAAGCTCCGAGCTGAATTCTAAATCCATAGGGTTTGGCACACCGAGTGGGTGTACACATCTGCAGAAGAAGCAGGCTTTTACATCTCGTCGAAGCTCCCGTCTCCAGGCATGGGGAGGAGATGCAGCCGCCTTGGGATGTGACACGAATCTGAACAGTCTCAGAGCTGCTCTAAATGAAGCCATTTGTTCGCATCTCTGCCGGACAGCTATGCCAAGGGGACCGGCGAGAGCGTAGCATGCCAAGCAAGAGTGCACCTGCTAACCACGAAGCGAGCCAGTTGCTGACATAGGTCCTAAGGACCGTAAGTAAATTTGATGTGCATCTGCAAGGGCTGAGCACACTGGCTCTCCTCACGATGCTCTTGCCGCGCACAGCCAACCGGAGCAAGACAGAAAGAAGCAGCTCTTTGGCAAGGTCTCCCCACCCTGAGCTGCTGCTGACCATGGGATGGTAGGACATGGCAGCATGAAGGAAAGTGGAAGAATTTGTTGACAAAAGCCAGGCTGGAGTTTGAAAGTCTCCGGTTAAAATGAAAAAGAAACCCAGCGAAGAAGGCTTAATAAGCACCAACCAGCCCAAAAGAAGCCAGTCATCAGCCTTATTCCTGACAATAGCAGCTTCTGAGCATTTAACGTGTTTAGTAGCGTTTCAGTTAACTCAAGCAGAGGAGGCAACTGTGAAACTGTTACAGATATTTGAGCAATAACGCCTCCACATAAAAATGAAGCTGCTGAAAGATGCTTTCAAGCAAAAGGCACCAAAAAAAAAAAAGCCAGTGAAACCTCAGGAGACCTTCTTCTAAGGCAGAAATGAAAAAATGTGCTAAGAGATGGGATGAACCAAACCCTCAGAGATGGGTGGCAGGAAAAGAGGTCTGGAAGCAGCCTGGGAGGCCGCAATAGGGGACTTGGTGGCCACACCACTGAACATTTAAGCACCTGTCTCCCAGGCATCAATCCACTTAATACAATTCACCATATCCAAAACAGACAGCTGAGCTCTCTGCTACATGACCAAAGAAAATCAGGAAGCACAGAAGGAGACCCACCACAGGCAGAACCACAGTGCTGAAAAAGGAGCTTTGTAATCTAGTCTGTGAGAAAGCCTGAGGGCAGAGATAAGGGCTGAAAAGACTTCATCTGAGCTGGAGATCAAGTGACTGCCTCCTTTATTCAGGCACCTGGAAGTGCTGCCAAGGGCAATGCTTGGAGTCAGCCCATGCTTTCCTTCCATCCTGCCTGCTGAAGTTGCTCCAGGGTTCATGGGTTTGTCAACAGGCCAGAGACAGCAAGGCAGTGAAGGGAGGAGAGACAAACAGGGAGGGATCATCTGCTGTGGAAGAGACCTGACTGCTTATTCCCTCTCTACTGAACAGCTTGTTATGTTCAGGTTTCTCACTCTCATCCATTTACTGCTATCTGCAAATCCCATCTGTCCTGGCACAAAGGTGGCCTCAGGACCCTTTGAAGGGGAAATACACGGAGATGGTAGCATCACCATGAGTGCAGACAGGATCAGTGAAGAAGATCAGGATAGGCAAAGTGAACCAGACCTGCAGACACTGCAGTTAGGTGCATACTGGAGCAAGTGATAGGTTGAGGATCACATTTTCTTCTCGTTTCTTCCTTGGAGGACCCCCTGCTAGTATCAGAGCATGATTTTGGATCTATACAATGTAATGGCTTATACATTTGCTTGTCTGAAACACCATGCAGAGGTAACTTTTGATGTCCACGGTTTTTCAGCCTTTAGGCGAGGAGGTAGATGCCCCCTCACAAGAAGAGAGGGCTGGTGTGTAAAAAGATGGCTGGCACTGGTACCGTTTCTTCTGGCCACGCAGGTCTTGGAAAGCCTAGTTTTAGCAAAGAGCTCTGGATAATTAATATCTGCTGTGTCTCAGCTGCAGGAGCACTGAAGTAGAGCAGGATCATAGATGCAGCCTTGTTTGTGACATGACTTTCTCCAGGCAGCTGTGTGCAGGGCACTGAACTGGCTGCATGCACTGCATAAAGAGCCAAAGGGGGTACTTTATGAAACTAAGTTTCCTTCCTGGTTGCCATCAGCCTACACGCCTGGTTCTGTAAGTGTGCATCTTCACTACTAAATTTAGCTGATAGTCTTTGATAGTCTCTTCTTTCTCTTTTCTTCCCATCACAAGCACAGGCACACAAAAAAAAGCAGTGTAAAGAAAGCAGTTAATAGAAGAAGAAGGTCAGTAATAGCATTGCAACTTCCAATTTTACAATAATAGCCATGAGATGTGGTTGCTTTATATTGCTTCTTTCCTAAATCAGGGGCGGAATCGGAACAGATTCCTTTTCAAGCATTCAGCTAAACAGCCAGCAATGAGATTTAATTTAATTCAGGAAACAGGTTCTCACTAATTCTTTCAGAGAATTTTTCATGATAATCATTTGCACAAAGGCACAGGCCATGACTGACAGAGATGATGTGGCCACCAGCTTACTACAGAGTCAAAAAATCAGGCACCTGACCCACTGGATGACTCAGAAAGAGGCATTAGCTGCCCACGGATCCCATACAGCCAACGGAGAGAGCAATTAACTAGTGACTAGAGAGATTAAACTCCTCAGAAAGGTAATCCACACAAAAGACTTGCATGCAGAGCTGGAAGCTGCATAGGTCTAGCTAATAAAAAAGCTGAGAAAGGGATGGGTTTGAACACTTCTCCCTCTCCGGAGCTTAAACATCTCATTTGCAGCTGTGTGTTACATGCTCCTGTGCGATTCACAGCCTTTTGTCAGAAGAAAGCACCAATTCAGCAGCTATTATTTTAAAGCGGGGGCGGGGGAGGGTGGTGATGATTACACCCACCTCAGCTTGAAGTCATTCAGGAGCGCACCTCTCATCTGCCAGCAAAGTGTCTTGCGTAAAAAGCGACCAAGAGATGGATGTGCTGGTCCCTCATCCTTCCTTCCTGGGCTGGGCCGGGTGACTGCTCAGTTATGAATGTGAGAGGAAAAAAGTGATGGGCAGAGGCGGTCCATGGGCACCAGTGACCCCTGTCCCGGGTGGACGCTGCCCTCCCTGTCCCCATTTCGGTGCCCACGCTGAGCCCAGCGCTGCCAGCAGTGTGAAGGCAGGGCACCGCAGCGGGCACCGCTCCATGCCCCCAGCCCACACTGACTCCAGGGGCTGAGGTCACGCTTTGCACTGATTTGCAGGACCAAAATCCCAGGGTATCCTGAGATTAGGGATGGTGTGTTTTCAGCATTGTTTCCCTTAGCTTAGGGGTCTGTGGGAGTCTTTGCCTCCCGTTACGGGACAGAAGAGTCCCTTTTCATCTCACCCTGGCAGTAATAGATTCAGTACAATTTATGCAGCAATAGATTGCAGGTATTTACTAACACCTGCATAAACCAGCAATAAAAAAATGCCTTTTCTGTAATTTGGGATGAGTGGAACATTAAAATACGTAAAACCAACCCTTACAATCAGACTTGCTACAGGATTTTCTCCAACCGTTTTATAATGTGCCTATGCTCAACTTTCTTCTTTTTTAAGCATTTCATGTAAATGTACTTCCTTTTACCAAGGACACAACTTTCCTTGTTGCTAGACCCAGACTGTACTTTTTTAGAAAGGAGAAAAACAGCTTTCCAGCTTTCTGGTGTCACCGGGTAATTTTCCAGTAAACCGCGAGAGGGCAGGTTGTGTTCTCTATACAGGCTGCTGCAGCCAGATTTTTACAAGCAACAGTTAAGAGCCGTCACAGTTTTAAAGCCCTAATTATTAAACTAAGGCCCAGCGAGTGGAAAGAGTAATGCACGGACCTTTGACCTAGCATTTTTTATGTGCATAGTATCAGTCTAATGCCCTCATTGCTTTTCTTCTGGAAAGGAAAACACCTTTCTACTCAATTTACAAGTGAGAACTGAGCAACTCTCCCTTGTTTTACTCACCCGCTCTTAGGCAAAATCAGTTCTAACAAGTTAGCTGCTATGCTACTTTTTTTACATTTCTCCCCTGGCTCTCTCCTTCCTCTACCCCACTGCCACTGCCACTTGCCCATAACCAGGGCAGCTTGCAAAGCAAACACTTGGGACAGCAGTATCCAAACCTCCAAGGTGGTGAAGCCAGTTAGGCACACACTATGCCCTGTGAGCCCAAGGAAAAATCTCATTCACCCTTGGCAGGACCAGCCTAGCCTGTCTCCTAAACTTTGGCATTCACATCACGTGAAGGACAAAAAGGTGTCAATCTCCATCTAACATCATCTCTCTACATCGGTATTTAGCAGTAACTAGTGCCATGTGAAGACTCATGGTCTTGTAGTGCTGGAAAGTGGCTGACATCTCCTTGAGAAGGGCATGTGGAGACCTCAGACCTGGCTGCAAACTGAGACTGATCAGGGTCCAACTGATCTGAGACATGCCCAAGCCAGGTCTCTGGAAACCTCAGCTGATGTCCTCAGCACCAAGTGACACTGGTCCCTACATTGTAAAAAACCCCAAAAGGCAACCTGAATTGGGAGCTAGGGTACTGGGCGAGGGGTTGTACAAAAAGTGCTCCAACCATTGACATCTTGGGCACGAGCCAGGAACAAGCGCGCTCCCCCCGCACCACAAAACAGCAGAAATGGCAGCAGATCGTTGTCCACCTCATGCGGCAAGGGCTATCTGAGTGTGTGGTGAGCAAATCATAACTTTTCTTTGCCCCAAAAAGTCTGCATTTTAGAGGTAAGCTTTGGGAGTTACACATATTCAAAGCTAAGTATATGTGAAGACCTACTGAGATCTTCTTTCTAGTCCACATGGCTAGTATTGAGCAGGCCTAGAAGAAATACCAGAAATCGTTAATAACTGGAATTTTTTATTGAAGGCTACAAAAGCAGAGTTTTTCTAAGACTCAGGACCTTACAAAAGGCAAAACCTGAGCACTCCATTAATGTAACATATTGAGCACCAAAGCTGACACAATCTGTTTGGGACTTCATTTGCTATGTAAAAACCCTGTCTCAAGATAACATAGGAGAGCCACCCAAATGTAGTCCAAATCTATGTCTAAATAAAGAAGTAAATATGGACTGTGTAAAGGAATGCTTAAGACGGGGTCTAGGGAGTGCCACATCCAAACCTGATCCCCCACTTGCATACCTGGGTAATGCGAGCTATCTCATTGTGTCCTGGGTCCCAGACTTTGGAAATGTAAGTGAAATTCATGAAACAGTGCAGCAGTGCCAAAATAGAGAAGGACAAGCACCATTTTCAACTTCTGTCACAGGTCCCTAACATAGAGGTAAAACACAAGTGTATACCTAGCTGTCAGGGAACTCCTGCTCTTACATTTTAGGAGAATTTGTGTTTGGAGGTTTACCTACTGCTAACATCAGCTTGATTGGAAATAACATATGGAATTGACCATGCTTCTGAAATAAACTGTAACCAGGGGGTTCCTATAGTATTTTGTCAAACAACATGAAACATTTTGAACCTTAAAAAAACACTATGTTATTCAGAATATTTATTGATAACTGTAAAATAATGTGTTATTCAAATATATATGTAGAGTTAATAACTTTCAGCACATCTCTGAGCTGCTAAATGAAATCAAAAATACATTGAGGTGAAAATTTATCTTCGTTATTCAAGCTGGTTTTCTTCTATTTGGATTCTCAGCTGTCTTGATCTAAATCTATAGAGGATGACTTACAAGTGTCACACACTCCAGATACAACGTTTGGTAATGAGGAAAGTCTGGCCTGTCTTGGGCCTTGCACATATGTACCCAGAGATTTCATATATTACAATTCACATGATAACAGGAAAACCTGAATGAGAACAATGTAGCCAGCTGCCGAAGGAGTGTGTGATAAACTCTCAGCTAAGATCTCAATAAGGCAATCAAGGTCACTTCCTACAAGAATAAGGAAAGAAACAAAGCGAGGGCACTAGGCCTCTTCTGTGTACTTTTTGGGGCTGAAGCTCACATTCATCAGTGGTTCAAAACCTCTTCTCTGCCTTCGGTGCTGGAAAAGTACAAGCAGCAGAACGAGCATGGCCAGAGCGATAAGTGCTCCTCCAATTGTGGATCCAACCATGACAGCCCATGCTTGGGTTTCTTCAAGTGAATCTGGAAATACGAAACGTCTGAAGTGAGGACAGCCCATAATTTCATTTCTCAAATCACAGGGAAGAAAGAAAATATCCCACAGCCTGGTAATTATGATTGATTACTTGTGTGGCTTAGAGACCCACTGGCCACAGGCGAAGCTGGTAATGCACCGTGTAACCAACACACATACCAGAGCCAGAGATGTTTCCTGCCAGAGAAGTCTACAGCTGAATTTGAACTTTAACCTTTCATACAAGTTAAAGTGCTGAGAACGGGAAAGATTAACAGTGACAAGACAAAAAGATCATTTTCTTACCTAATTTGGCCAAAATTATAAATGATTTAAGCAATTCTTTCTATAATGACATTTCAGCATAGCTGTTTCCAAGCTATTTCGTCAACAGAAAACCCTCAAATTTTCCTGTAGACCACAAAGCAGCCTATTGTCAACTTAACTGAAAACACTACTTAGTGTGGTTCTGCCGACCAGCTCCAGATAGTATCCTCTGATTTTGAACCACTTCTGGGGAACCACTTCTGCCTTCTAAGATAATGTTGCCAATTCGTATAATAACCCTGCTCCACTTGGCTGAATAACTTTATTTTGTGAATTCATTTATGCTTTCAGAAGCAAAAATTGCCTGCAGTCCTGTTCTGAAAAGTGCTACATATACCAAGATGGCAATAACTACATTTGCCTAAATATTCAAAAAAAACTCTCAAAAGGGCTTAAGATATTTAGAAGGTACTTGGACTTATGGGCTTAAATCCAGTTGGCTCAAGGAGATGTCACACTGACTATAAAAGTGACTAAAAGTTGTGTGCCCCAGTCTGCAATCTCTGTCAACAAAAGAGTTGAGGTCAATCATGCCCAAGTTCAGTAAGGTCCCAAAATGAATTTTTTACCACTTTACCATCTCTCAAGTAAGAGCCAGCAATATATTACGTATGTTGATTTCTAATGTGTTTACATGAAGTAGAATTAGCAAGTTATATATTTAGATAAAAGAGAAGCGTTTGGATGTAAAAACTTTATTGCCTGACCACTGACCATGCAGACAGAGATAGATACGCTGCTTCACCGCGAGCTAACAATTTATTTAGGTGGGAGTTGAAAAGCAGCAGAATCACAAGCTGCCTTTTTTCCTCTCTGGGTACCTCATGCCCAAGGGGCAGCAGCATTTCCAAAGCAGGAGGGGGGGCAGTGGTCCAGACAAAGTAAAACTTAAACTCCGTAAAAGTTTAAATTTTCAGGGGAAATTCTGGGACACCCCTAAGAAAAGCTACTGCAGAAGCAGGTAGCATGCCTCCACAAGCCAGGGTTCCCCTGCACGAATGCAGCCTGAGAACATGGGTTTCAATCTTTTGCAGTCTATAGAGTTTTAAACAGTCTCCACAGATTAAAACCACAGATATGTGGTAAGCATTTATAAGAAATTTCTGGCCACATAGGTTAGATAAGCACCTAGTGCCTCTCAAAGGAATACTGAAGTGGGGAAAGAAACTGCTCAGATTTAATCTTTGGTGAAGCATCTGAAGCATTTCTTACTCTTGTGCCTTTTACAAATATTTGTAACTCGTATTGCAAATTTTGGATTTTGTGCATAAATACTTTGCTTTCTTGTTTTTTGTCTTTATCTGATTTGTGCCAAAGGTAATTTCAAATGAACAGACAAACCCTAAGGCACATCACACCTATGGGCATGGAAAATCTTTACAATTGGGGTTTTATAACACAAAACACCCAGGTACATCTCCCCAGGGTATCCAAAGATTAATGGAGCTCATCCCTAATGAGATTCACGGCACAGTATTATTCAGGGCCCTGTGCAAAACAAGTGTTTTCTAATGACTGGTTAGCCAGAGGAGCTCCCTGGCGGAGTGACTGACCTCTGAAAGGTTAAAGGATCCTGTAACAGGCATAAACAGTGCTGGGAGCAGGAGCCAAAATCAAAGACTCCCCAACCCCAAAGGAGCACCGTCGTCAATGCCGGAGCAGTTCAAGTTGATCCATTTTGCAGCAGAGCGAACTAAGTACGTGCACGCTTGTAGTTACCACGGCTTACCTGGTGAGTTGTAACTACCTGTGCTACAATATGTGATTGCTAGTGAGCAGGTGAATAGACCCAAGTTTTGTGAAAAGTGCCTTATTTTCCAAATGCCTGTGTCATTGAAAACGTGAACTGTCTCATCTCTTTGCCTGGAACAGCCTCCACACCTCTGAGACGTACCTGGCAGGTCAATGGCATAGGTGTAGCCGAGCTGCTCCGCAGTTTGGAAGAGCTCGTCGTTGGTCACAGGAGGGAAAAAAGGGACCATGTTATACAGTCTGTTGTGACCGATGGGGGCCAGCTCCTCAGGCCAGGAGTTGTCCGGGGGGCTAAACCGCTTCATCCACTCGTCAAAGATGGCATCAGTAAAGGAGTGAAGAACCTGCAAATCCAGGCATGGGCACCCACATTTATTAAACTCCTTCAGGACCCAACAGCATTTAAAACACTCTCGCCTAAGATGGCAGCAGCTTTTGAAAGAGAGAGAAGAGGGTAATCTAATTTAGGTGGGATTTACAGAATGGGAAACCAGGAAAGCTCATGAGAATGAAGTAAATTGATCTCCTGCATGGGACATTTTGCTGTATATGTCCTTGCTGCTGCTTGTTCATAGTAAGCTCTTTCTCTAGGCGGTTTAATACCAGCTGGCATTGAATGGGCAGGTCTGTCCTCTCGGGTGAGGGCCCGCTGAGCTCATTCAGGTGAATGTACCTCTCAAACATATTTTAATCTCTCTCGTCTCTGAACAGGTATGGAAAATTGCTTTCTTCACGCTCATTTTAGAGCGTGTCACCAGCTCCACAGCTCCAGGTACCCATGAATTTGATCAGGTCTTGCCCAGTGAGTTTATAGGTATATAAAGCACTAATACAGGAAAGTTGTTTCCAAGTTGAGTCCAGACAATTATTACAAATGTCTGGGGTGGTTCAAATTAATTTCTGATGTACTCATGTTTTCTAATTATCACCCTAGAAAAAATCTAGAAAATATCTTACAGAAAATAATCTTGCCTATAAAATTACAGCATAATGAAATGAAGATTTCATTGTGTAAGAAAAGAATTTAATGTAGGAATTCAAGAATTACTAAGGAAATAAGCTGGAGAACCACTACATAAGTATTTGCGCTAATTTCTCCAACAGAAGATTGCAATCTTAAAATAAAGGTAAGAAAGAAATTAATTGTATTGGAATTTCTCTATATAATCACTGTGGTTTAATCTAACAAAGAGGAAAAGAAATTGGCATGAATTTATTAGGAGGGAAAGATGTGTAAGCAAAGTTAACTGTTTCATTTGCACATTGCTGTTTGTGCTGTTCATTGCAGTGCGGCACTGTACCAATGCACCAGTGAAATCACATTATTTCTATTCCCCAAGAGACCCTGAAATTAGATGGGTTTCCTTTTAGCCTGTGAAGTTTTAAACAAACAAACTACTCAGTCTACTGCTCTAAAATAACTAACCCCACTTTCAGTTTTTCTCGTTGCTGTAAAATGTCTGGTATAAGCCATTAAATTTAGATACCACTTAATTGGAGGATTCAGGGCAACATGACTTGGAATAGCAGGTCTTTTCCCTAAAAACTTATTTTATATTTCACAAATGACCCTGAGATTTCTTCCCTCTTTGACCATTATGCAGGCGTGACAGTGTTCAAGAAAAGAGAAAAGATTTCTCCTTTTCTATTTACAGGGCTTATTTTTAGGGAATTCACTTTACTTCTGTTCTGCAAATCTCTGCCGAGACAGCTGCCTTTGAGCCACCGCCACTGCCACTCAGGCTGGGGGAAAAAGACATACCACGAAGATGGGATCATTGGCGGCTG